>NC_092211.1:70604635-70606768 GCF_043381705.1 Parasteatoda tepidariorum | reverse complement strand
ATGTCATAATCAAAAAGAGAGTGGAATGATAACACATAGCCAATCACAGAAGACTTCTGGTTAGTAACGCACAAAACAGCCAATCAAAATTGAGAACGCATGTGTGTGTAACGGTAATAATTTTTAATAATGCTGTCTGCAGAAATGTTTCAACTAAACTTACCAGTTAAATCTTGTTGAGAATTTTATTTTGGAATGTGTGAAATATATTGAACAGAGCTTACTTTAAAATACTTATATCTTTTGTAAAAAATGGATCGCCGTGAATATCTTAGGGGATATCAACAGTGACATAGGGCTGAAATTTAGCAGTACAAAATTACCGGGAAAATAATCGCAGTACTATCAATACGCGACAGCGAAATGCGCGGCGAAGAAACGTTGAAGAGTCAAGACGTTTAAATGAAAACGAATAATATGGAAAAGAGATTGATAAAAAATGTTGTATATAAGGATGTTTTGTAAATAATTTTTAATTTTATCATTGTTTTTTCTTACTTTTAACTGTTTTTTACTTACTGTCAAAAAATCGTGCAGCCAGAAATATTAATTAACAGTTCATATTTGTTTGAGATATTTCTTAAATAATGCATAAAAGTGCAAATCATTTTACACAAAATGATGTGAAAAGAGAAATCAATGAAAAATGTACATAGCTAGGTTGTGTGAATATTCAGAGATCTATTATAAATAATTTTCAATTTTATTGTTTTCACCTTATTTTCTTATGACAATTCAGACAAAAATGTTTATTGATAACATAATTACTTCATTTTACATTTGTTTTTTTATTAGTATTCAATATGACAAAAAAATTAAATTGCTTAATTTAATTTGTCGAATTTCAGTCACATGTGTTTTTATTATATAATTTGCTTTTTGTCTGATTGAAACTGAAATATTTTGTCAGTTGACAGTGTTGTAGTTAATTGGGCAATTACTTGCAATGGGTTTTGCTTTTGAAATATTACTCAGCATCAACTTATTAATATTAAATGTTTTAATTGGATTGCCACATTTTTAGGATTTTTTTCATAGGTTTTAATTGTTTTCAGTTTTAAATTTAAATTACTGAGGGGGGGGGAGATGAAGCACCATATAGGGAGCGTCCGGCATCCTATAAGATCAACAATGATTTGAATTAGTAGGGGTAAAAATGTACTTGAGGGTGTCCCTAGGCGAAATTGGCGACTTATGTTTGGCGCCATTCTTGTGGCAACAGGAAATGGCGGCCAAAATATAATGATATTTTAATAAGACATTGAAAAATTTCAACAAAACATCGGCCAAAACTTTATAAAATTGCAATGAACCCAATATGAGCAAAATTAATAAACCCAAGAAAATGCATTTTGTATCGAAACAAAAATGAATGGAGTGAGCATAGAAAGAAAAGGAAAAAAAAAACAACTCACTTCTTCTTTAAGCTTGAATATCCTCAGATTTAGGTGCACCAAATTCTCTAATAGCAGTTAGAATACTGTCTAAATTTATCATGAATAGAATCTGTGTACCTCCATTGCCACATACATTCGGCGAAATACGAATCAAAAATTGCGTCTGTGGTACCGGACTGGCGATGAAATTTTTTTCTAAAGTCCCTTTTTATGACTGCCCACATACTTTTGATCTTATTGACCAGAAGAAAAAGTAACCTTGCCAGCCGGTATCCAACTTAGAACCAACGGACCTCTGAAATCACATATACCGTTGAACATTTAAAAATAACACTAGAATCTAAACCAATCAGAATCGCGATTGGGCTTCAACATCGTCCAGCTTGGTGATCAACCACGATTAGAACTTGGCGAGAATCAAGGGGCACCCTTAAATATAGTCAACCCGAGTTAGGCTCCGCCACGTGTGCTTCGATTACTGAGATTAATCTCCGGCTAATGCCCTATAGTAATTTGTTAAATAATATTGCTTTCTCGCTTTATATAAGTTTATATTATTGTTTGTATTAAAATTGCTTTATATAAGTTTATAATGCTGATAACAAGGACCTCTGACATATTACAATCCTATCATATTCTCTCTATGTGATGTTGGTGCAGAAAAATTGCCAGCTAATCTCCAGGAAAATGACTTTGAATTTGTTCGCGAGGCGAACAAAAATGTAATTGCGTAGCA
>NC_092211.1:70547919-70604141 GCF_043381705.1 Parasteatoda tepidariorum | reverse complement strand
GAAAATTTGGTCACTAGAAGAACTTTTTTTTAAAAAAAATTAATAAATAGCATTGCTGTTAGCATTTTAAAATGACTTTGCACTAGCATTGACTGTTTTGTATACTTAAAAAATTTAATTGAATTTCAAAATGTCATTTTCCAGGCTTGTCTCAAACAATATTTCCAATAATAACTAGCTTTAAAACTTCCCATACATTTTTCAAAATCTAATTTTTTTTATCTTATCCTAGGTAAGCATTTCTAGAACATCCGCAGAGGGTATCGTTTACTAAAACTTCGTTTAAAATAGTTTTTTTTTTTGTCAATAATTTGTTTGTCCCATGAAAATCTGTCATTTTCCTGGCTGCTTTTATTTAGTGTTTTATAAGCAAAATAGTTAGCGCCAGGAATCAATATCTAATGTTAATAGATTGATTAGATACCCTCCTAACTGAGCATGTCTTGTTGTATGAATAAAGAACCAATTTTCTGGCTCAAAACCTATATCAAAAATTTTTTCAAGGTGAGTAGGTTTTCATGCTGTCATTTTCCTGGCTTCATGAAATCATTAATAACAAAAACAACATAGATTTATCTGAGTTATTTTAAGAAATACTGTTGTTTTCTGCAGAATATAAACGTCTTCGGCCAAAATATTAAATTAAAGTAAAGTTATACGCTATAAAATATCGAATTTGTCATTATCCAGGCTGTCATTTTCATGGCTTATGAATGCCAGGACATTTAAGTGTTATCAGAAATTATTTTTAACTGCTAATACTATAAAGAGGGAAAGCAAATATTAACCTAATACCAAGTTTATGTATGATTATAATATGCTTGGATGTAATCAAAGTTATTTATTTATTTAATGATTGATAATTATGCACAATTTTAATCTGTACATATGAGTAACAAAATTTTTTTTGTTTCTTTCTACAGTGGATGAAAAGAATTAATTTAAGCAATTTATGGTTCATCTAACATAAAGGCTTAAGTTGAGTTACTTACTATTAACTTAAAATGACTGTTTTTTAAACTTCTAAGGTAATATGTCATTTTCCTGGCATTCAAGATTTGGTGAATTTCTATTTTATTTTTTTTCTCGAGCAAATGTCAATAAACTACACTGCTGTCTATAAGATATTAATAAGTGTAGCTAAAGAAGTATACAAACAAAATTTTAGATTATTTTGAAGACTTTAAATTTGAAGAAATGTTTAGGTCCCAATTGTCATGTTTCGTGAGAATCACCCATATATGTGAATGAAAAGTTAGAAATCAACTATACACGAATTAAAAACTTAAAATATATATAGTTTATTAATATTTAATTTTAGTAATGAGAGTGAATTTATTTTTATTTTTATTAGAGTTGATCCACCTTAGAGATTTTGTCTTTAAGCCACCTGAGATGTTTCAGGCTGATATTCCCGCAGGAATATTTTTTACAGTTCATTCGCAGTTCGACGCATCTAATCCTTTTTTATCTGGGCACTTTTTTCGTCCAGGTAAATCATACCGAATAAACGTTGAAATGGTAAGTATTTTAAACATAAATACTCAGTTTTAAATTGAATAGGATTAGGTACTTACTTCTTATCCAAAAACGATACTTCTTAACAATTTTTGAAAAAAAAAATAGCGAGCCATTTTACTGGGTTTAACATCACCTACTAATTTAACAGGAACTTTAAATATTATGCAACCATACGTTTTTGCTGCTTTAGGACAGTGGTCCGTTCCTAATCCATGGGCAGCCGGTTATCAAATGGTACCGGCAGATCTAAAGAAATTAAATTATTACTGTGGTGTATTTCTCCCGGTTTTGTGCGACTTTCCTTGGATGAGAGGCTAACTGTTAGTTGAAATAAAACTTAATCTGTGACAAACTTAAAACTAAGATCCGTCACCTAAAGCCGCACCCAATAAGGTATATGTAATTGTATTTTGTCTTGAAGACATTTTTAAATACAATTGAATTAAAGTTATTAAATCGAAACCTTAAAAATATAAACAATCAACGTCCACGCCACCTTTCCTTCAGCTGTCCACGGTAAAGTTAACAAGCGTTGACCGGTCCGCGGCGATAAAAAAGATTGGAGAGCACTGTCTTAGAATACTCTCATCTTAATAGTAAAAATACGCACAGCACTCTATCTCTAGACTATGGAAAGGTGAGTAATAGCATTTATAAAAATATTTCTAATAAAATTATTTTTAAACATATAAGTAAACGTTTCATCAAATACACATGTTTATATAAAAAAGTGGGGAATACCTTTGAATTCTCTTAGAATAGCTTAAAAAATAAGGTATGTCATTCGTAAAATTTTTGAGTAGATCAGAAAAAAGTTCTGAATAGAACTCTTCATCTGGATCTAAAAGATAACTGAATATCGCCAATTAAAATGTCACTGTATACTTTTACCAAAGTTTTTTTAAGCACCCACTTTAATATATATATTTAGATCAATAAGAAAATTTATACGTTAGGAGCTGCAAGTTATTGTTTAAAAAAGAAAAAAGAAAACAAATTATCTATATCTAATGAATTATTAGCTAGATAAAAAAAATCGAAACCAATCTAATTGCAATCTAAAACTAAATGAAGCGAAAAGTGATTTTGGAAATGCATTTCGGTTTCTTCGGATGCTTTTAGTGTTTTTAATTCCCTCCTTGCTGGATAACGACTCTTCAGATTTAAAAATCAATTTAGTTAACGCAGTTAATATTAAAAGATCTACATTTTTAGCTTCCATAGGCTACAAGTACTTCCCTTACAGTTCTCATGGCACCGACTTAAACTGAATCGAGTTGATGTCACTCGCATTTTACTCTAGAGTAACCTGTAATAATACATTTTAGCAATAAAAACCCGAAATTTCATCAACAATGACCAAAAGAGATATATAATTGGAAAAAAAATTTTTTAGTCATGACTTAAGTTTATAATCAATTAGAATGGCAATGAATCAGAAATGAATTTCGATATCAACGTAATTAATTATGCATTAAAAATGGGAAAGGTCTTTTNTCGAGAAAACAATTTTAAAAAAAATCTTTTCAAGATAAAACATTAACAGGATAAATACCTACTAACATTATATATCACAAAAAACAGACATACGATAAATGCCCAAAAATAACGACACATGATGAATAATAAAAAATATTGTCAGATGATAATATTGTGAATCAATGAGTAAATCTATTTCATGAAAAAGTACTAGTGATTAATAATTTTAACAGACTACAGTGTTTAACGGTTCAGGAACAAAGGTACTGAATTCTGCTCGGCACTTTTTCACTTGATGGAGTTGGCGATATATTAAGTATATTGACAGATATATCAAGACATTTATTTTAGTGCACAGATAGCATTTTTTTGAAATTTAACCAGATTTTATCATTGAATTTAATTATATATATTGAATATATTGAATATATATATTCAATGTAAATTACTTTTATTGCAACAGAAACTTCATTTTACAGATTTTCTTAATTTATGTAAATTTTTTTCATACAAACTTGTATAGAAAGAAGAGAGACGGCTCCCCCCTCCCTATAAAACAAATTGCACAGATTATATCAAGCTTTGGTTAGAAAATGGGAAATCTGGACCACGATCGAAAAAGGTAAATGTTTTAATAATGATAAAAATCTTAGTCTTTTAAAAGGAAATATTATTTAATAATGATAAAAGAATAAATATTTTAGTGGGTATAATATTTTTTAGTGCTTAGAAATATAGATCTTCAATGTTGAAAGTTTAAAAGTTTTAGCGATGATAAATTCTTAATATTTTCGATGTAAATCTCTATAGTGTTGAAAAAAAAGGAAAGATATAATAATAATAAAGCCAATCCAAGAAAAAGGTAAATCTTAATAACAATAATAATGATAGTTAAGTTAATGCTTTAATTATGAATACGTTTAATTTTTCATTACTGGATAGTTTAGACACTAGTTTTTCCTACTTTATTAGTACAATAGTTTGAAGCTGTAATTAAAATTAATTAAAGTTAAATTAAATTTTTTTGTTTAGATTGATATGAAATTGTACAGATTGATTCAAAAATGTAGAAATTGGAAATAAGAGTTAACATGTTTCAAGCGCTCAAAAATGGTCGCCCATTTGCAAAGCCTTCCGAACGTAATTGAGAAGAAGCAAAATTGATTTGGAATATAAAACATGAAATTGCCTACGAAAAAAAGAAAAATAAAAGTGAGAAACGAAACTAAGAGCGATAGAATAAAAAGATGAAAAAAAAAAATTAAGAATAATCACGGTGACCGAGGGGACAGAGAGGCACTACTATAGAGATGTAGTGAGGAACTAATGTCGTTTAGTAGGGAATCAGTATTCATATGAATACAGATTCAAGATATAAAGATAAGATTCCAGGGTGTTAAGATGGGCTGATGTGACTGACGTGAAAATAATTTAAGCGAATTCGTCATTGAATTTATGCCTAAGATTCCAACAATGTGCAGCAGTTGATGATTTCTCGTATTTTTGATAACGGATATATCTATCACGTTCCTAAAGTCTAAATTCAGTATTAAATACAGTATTAAGTATGTAATCCCAAGAATCTAAGGTGATAATATATTACTTGATTCAGATTATGTATTACTAAACCAAAATATATTACAAACTGAGACAATTATTTTCGCACAACTCAATAAAAAACTCACTCTGAAATATTTTTCGCATTTTTAGTATAAGCTGATTTGCACCTTATAATGAAAGGAAGCAGGTAGGAGTAATATTTGACATCGGAAACTTTAAACTAAATTTCTACTAGAAAGCGTGTCTTATCATTGTTATAGCTCAATAAATTCAATATCCAACAGGTTTGATTAAAGTTCTGTTACCGTTTTCTGCTCTTGTGTTTTTTTTGGCGTGTTACTTAAATACGCGTTAGTTCCACAGAAAAGTTTTTCACAAAAACGAATTTGTTCCTTGTTTGGTGTTTTTCTTAACTTTACCTTTTGGGGCTTAAAATTATTAAGGTACGGAAATAGCATTATTAAGTATATCAAAACCTTTATATGAATCTTCTGTTCCATATTGGTTATATAGTAAAATATCTCACAGAGTATTAAGCAATTTAAAAAATCTCATCGGTAGATCTCTTTACACAAAAATCATGTTTATAATTATCATATAAGTAAAAACTAAACAATGATAGTTAAAACATATTTCATTACATGTACTATCATTTTATGAAAATATTTTGAAAATAGTCTGCGTTTAATAGAAAATGAATTATTAAATAATATTAAAGATATAAATAAATGAAATAAAAAGTTAAGTTATCATTAACTCCACTAATAGCATATATCTTTACTTCATACTTAAGTTTTACTATAATGGATCATAATCTGAACAGCCATTCCAGATATCTTTTAGAAACAATTTTTTTTTAAAATTTAGTTTAAACAAATTAAAAAAAAACATTCTTTTATTTATATCGTCGTGCAATAAATTTCGTTAAAAATATATCTTCTGAAATGGTTGCTCGATGAGAAATTATGCGATTTATATACTTCTTTACATACATACTATTTTTCCAGACCGGGTAACAAATATAAATTTTTACAGGGTAAAAATATTTTTACTAAGATCGGTACAAATTGATGGAAAAAACTGCTTGGATTTTACACGCAAATAGAAAAGTTGAAAAAAAATATTAAAAAATTAAACATTATCTATTGAAATCAATAGAAAGTTTTTTTTATTTATATTTCCACTGTCGTAAGATTTTTAAATTTTGTTAATATATCTGTATAAAGTATTTATGTCCGGTGGCTGAGCGGTAGCTCTTCGCGCTGTCGTGGCATAGGTCCCTGGTTCGAACCTCGGGCCGGGCAAGGTTGACTCAGCTTTTCATCCCTTCAGTGGGTCGATAAATGAGTACCAAGCTTGGGAACTAAACACTGGGGGTTCCACGTTCGGCTGACCATCTGACCGGAACATCTACTACTGCACTCCAGAGCCCAAGGTCAAGAAAACTGAGATGGGCACAGTAGGCCTTGGCCCTCTATGAGCTGTCGTGCCAATGAGTTTAGTTTACTATATAAAGTATTTATTATTTATTTTGTTATTTCAGATGTGCCAGTTGAAATGTGAAGCAAATTACTACACAAACTGTTTAAACTGCTCTAAGAGGTCGATAATTTATCCTTCGAAATTAAAACCCTGTTCAGAAAAAGGTATACACTATTTTTTTTAATAATTTTGAGAGAGCAATTTAGTTTTATAGAATTTCAATTGTTCCATTTGAAATGTGAAGCAAGTTACTATATAAAATTCTTAAAGTGCTCTAATAGGGTAATAATTTACTCGTCGAAGGGAAAAACCTGTTTAGAAGAAGACAGTATTTCGTACAAATACAGTTTGGACAATATTCAATTTGTGTAAATTCCCAAGAGCTGGAATTTCATATTTAATCAGACATTTATTTAATAAAAAAATGTAAAATGTTCAGATTATATGTAAGTACTTATAAATTTAATTTGCAAATTAAAATTGATGAGAATGGACTCTCTATTTTTCCAGTGTGTTCCGCATAAACAAGTACCTTCAACGCATAAATATAAATCTAATTAATATCATACTTTTTTATTAATCTAACTTTATAATTAAAAAAATGAAAAAAAAAGAAATCGCCCCTTTTTGTTATCATTAATGGATGGATTTAAAAAAATTACTATTTGAAGAAGTAAACTTATAAATAATAAAAATATGTATTTTGATTATAGATATTGAATGGATTTTAAAGACTTACTTAAATGATAGATTTACTAAGAATTAATTACGTAACAAAAATAATTATTTAACTTTATAATAATTATTATTTTATTTGTAATTATTTAACAAAAATAAATCAATTCATTGCAATTATTTAACAAAAATAAATCAATTGAATGTAATTATATCAAACTATTTAAAAAATACAATCAAATTGCGATAATTGTTTCTAAAATAATTTTAAAAATAAAATTAATTTATAGTTCATATTTTCAGATTATTTTCAGAAAAAAATGGTTTTATTGTAACTGTTAAGGTTATTTTCTGAATAAAACACATTTTTTGAAAGGTAAAACTAGGTTATATGGCCATAGAGGAAAGGTGACCTACTTAAATATCTACCACATTATTTAATATATTACATATTAATTTTTCGCAAGAAGGAGTTAATTTTGTTTATCAATTTGGACAAAGCATTGCTTTTTGAGACAGCAAAAAGTAGGCAAGATTTGAATGGCTATTTTATTTAGGTATCAAACATTTTACGGGAATTAAGAGTTCTGTTGCGTTTTCAATGTGCAAGTTATTTTTGTTTTTTTGAAAAACACACAAACATAGTTCAATTTTTGATCCAGAGTAAAAAAGAAGAGGAATATTATAGTTGAATTAACACTACAAATTCTTTTGATATCTCATCATTATGTTCCACATAAAATCGAGAAGATATGGTCACTTTTTATCAATAGGTAGCGTCATATAA
Organism: Parasteatoda tepidariorum; assembly: GCF_043381705.1. Classification (NCBI taxonomy): domain Eukaryota; kingdom Metazoa; phylum Arthropoda; class Arachnida; order Araneae; family Theridiidae; genus Parasteatoda; species Parasteatoda tepidariorum. Next base: position 70,596,637 of record NC_092211.1, on the reverse strand, counting down.
AGGATTGTAGGTTTCATAAAAAATTTAAAATTAGATAGCAAAATTAAGAAAATGAGACATATTTTAGTAAATTAGTTTTCTCCACCACGCTCAATATCTCAAAATAATTAAAACTACTTATGAAATATTCGGATTCTTTAATGGTTTTAGTTTGGTTTCGTTAATTTTAAGAAGAAACCATTAGCAAACTACGAACAAAATAAATCATTAGATTTTTTATTTCAATATTTACATCACTTTTTTTTTTAAATTTTGAGGACAGTACAAACACTGAATATTACATTCCAATTCTACACTCCTAACATATCTTCCGATGGAACCATATAACATAATAGAAAGAACCTTACATTTTACTTGATTCTATACTCTCAGAATTTGATAAATACCTGTGTGTTAGTTGTGGAAAAAAATACAATACCACAGCTAAATTTGATGACTGGATGGTATATGTAGGGTAATGGCTTTACGAAACTTGTACAAACTTTGAAAACCATTGCCAGCAATGTAGTAAAGTGATTCCAAAGTGACGGAATAAATTTGCTCATTAGATTTAGTTGATTAGATTCTCTTTCCTTATTTTCCAGGATAAAATTCATTTCTTACAGTTATTTGTAAATTTTTCATTGTTAATTATATATGAGAAGTGTCTTATCTTTGCCCTTATTAAATGGCTACCTCACCTCGACATTAAAGAGAAATGTCCACTTATTAGTTTTAACCCAAAAAAAATTTTTTTCTTCATATTTTGTTTTTAATATTCAATTATTTTTTGCCCAATATATACTCAGTACATTTGAGAAAATTTAAAATATGAATATGCATTTCCTATATTTATATCTTTAGTGCTTTTATATTTATTTGAATAAACTCCGTTCATCTTTCCTAGACCGTCCCTAATTATTTTTAAAAGATTTTCAGAAATAAAATAAGTTTAATGTAATTCTTAAGGCTTATTCACAAAAACACAACTTATTCAATGTAATTATTTGCTCACTGTCTTCACAATAATCTTATTGCTGTAATTATTTTCATATTCTTCTCAGAAAAGACGTCCATACTAAAGTTTTATTAAATGATAATCATTGCTATTATTTTCGAAAAAAACTTAAGTTATTGTAAATTTTCAGATTCAGTTCGAAAATTAAGTCCAGAATGTCAACGCATGAGTAGAGGAACCATATATGACTGTTTTAAAGATTGTAAAGAGGAATGTCAGTAAGTATGGAGTCAACAAGTTATAGTTAATTTTTATTAGCTAATGTTCCCAAAATATCTTTTAAAGCATTTTAAGGATGTATTTAAACACAAAAAAACTTGTAAGTTTATATGTCTTAGATTCTTTTTTACCTTTTTTAACATTCGTTTTTCAGGGAGACGATTTATACGTACACCATACTAGAAAAACCTTTACAGCTAAGTTTTGTAAGTAATTAACTTTATATATTTTACTTAATAGGGGACTTACTTTTGATAGCAGATTAACGTTTGAGTTTTGTAAGTTCAGATAAACTGTAAGCTTTTTTAAAATTTTGCTTTGATATCCATAAACGTTAACTGTAAAATCCTAAACTCTAAGAGTTGTATAAGAATCGGTATGAAGCGTTTTCGAAGTACAACAATATTCTCAAATAATATTAGAAATGGTTTGATATAAATGGATATTTATATTTAATTGTTTTCACTCATGTAACGAAATTCTTCATGCATTTTCATTTCAAAGTTAAAAGTTCAACAACAGTCTTAATCTGGCTTTTAAATAGTAGGACAACTATTGGGGTATGCCTAGTATAATTAAACTTTTGGAGCTAAATTATATTTCTTTATGAAATTTCAGAAAAAGAATATAATTTTTCTGTTTCAAGACATCTCATTGCTCAAGATGTTCAGCTGAGGACTGACTAATTTCATTGTTAATAATCTCAAAAACAAAAGGTGATAGAGGACTGAAACAAACAGTATGTCTAGAGTGGATGGAGTATGCCAAAATATTTGAATTTAGTTACAAGAGTTGCCAACAGATGCTGCTGTGGAGAATTCTTGAAACGAAAACAAATACCGAAGGACTGTAAAAATAAAGACCTGTTTATACAATTGAAGTTCTTGAATCCGAGAACTTGGAGGAATTTCTCTCTCTAAGAAATTGGATGATTAGTCGACACTATCCAAGTTCTTGAGTGTCATGACTGGTCGGATGAATAGCCAGCTCATGCGCATTGTTCATAGTCAACATTATAAAATCATACTTTCTTGAATTCAAAATTACAAAAGAACTTGAAATAAAATGATAATAATACAACTAAATCCTAACATTTTTATTTATTCCGATTAAAATATATGAAAACGGGTAACAAAATGACCTATGCCTTACTGACTTTACAAAATGTCACACTCTGATTAGTTAAGGGAGGAAAAACGTGGATTGAATTAGAAGTAGAGCATGCTCAACTATCATCCAAGTGCTTGGACCAAGAACTCGGATGCTCATTTACATGATCCAAGCAAACCAAGTTTCCAGCAATTTCAATCAATCTTGGACCAATAACTTGGAATCTTAAGGCCTCTGGAACTGGACCTGAAATATTCCAGTTCCAGAGACATATGTTATTATAAATTAAATCCCTTCCCTTAGGAAAAAAATGTTTTATTCTGCATACAACTGATTGAAAAAGATTGATCTCGTCATGACGATCTCGTGACGAAACTGAAAATTTTTTGTAAGGAAGAGTGAGGTAAAAACCACTGATAGTGTTGTAAGGATGGATTGTGTAGAGATTAATTTTGTTTTCTAGCAGGCAAACTCTGAATTATACTTTAATAGTCAAGAAGAAGGACCTACCATATTGGCGTTGTTGATTAATTCACGGTGTCTGTGTAGATGAGTTTGTTTTACTACGTTAACTCTCTAATTTTTTTCTGTTTTTAAATTAACCTTATTTAATGGTAACTACAGTTACAAAAATTAAATTTAGCCCAGCTAGTTATACGTCGACTAAAGATGCATACACTAACAAACAATAAGGATTTAATCCAATAGTTGCACTGCTCTGTTGCGTTTTGTTTATCTCTCCAGGCTTATGTCTAACTATCTTATCAAGATCGGGTAATACCTGTTCTTGCTTTCCTCTGATATGTCTCTATGTCAGATTAATGAATGCACGAAAGGGTAGAGGAGAAAGAAAGCAACTACATCCAGGGTTGGAAAAAGGTTTTATGGACCTCAAGGCAAAATTTATTGTGGACCCCATCCTAAAAGTACAAAAAGCTTTATTTTGTAAAATTTTTGAAGACTCGTTTTTCAAAATAGTACTTTTTATATAAATAAAAAGAAATTCTCGCCAATTTTCTTTAAAAAAAACCATACTAACAATAAATTAATAACCCACTAAACCTACTAATAACATATTTTTTTAAGAAATTTTAGTAGGGCTCTTTGCAGTTCCGGGGTTCGGGTGTATTGTTTTTCTCCTTCCTCTTGAGCACGACTTTGTCTACATCACATTTAAATTACAAGCACAATTTTCAGAATTATTCACATAAAGTAGAAGTATCTGCTATTTTTCTCTGAAATTCAAGTATTTTCAAATTTTTTATTGAGATAACATGCGCATCCGGTTTAACATCACTAGTGGGGTAAAGTGGTCATTACAATAGTAGGCGATGTAACTTTTCCTAGAAAAAAAATATTGGTAAAAAAGGCAGTACATCTATGACTTTTCATGAATGATATGTTGTACACAACTAAACAAAGACTATCTTGATTACATGCTATAGTTTATCGGTCAAACAGTTTAGCTTCAATTTACTTTTGAATCTCAGCTTCCCGATTTAACCAATTTACCCCTACTTCTTTTTCCGGTTCTGAAAATTATTCTTTTATTTTTGTTGTATTTCTCTACGTTTTCTATGCTTATTTTTAAGTGTTTCAAAAATAATGTTTTTTATTATGCATGCAAACATAAATATTTTCATTTTATGGGTTTTTTTATTTTTAAAGTGAAGATTTTTATTAATGATAATTATTAAATGTATCAATCTGTTGCCTGTTATATAAAAAGTAGTTTATGACATCCATAAATTCTTTGATAGAACATTTGTATCAGTTACCTCTTTGAAATGAATACGATGTTACCTAGTGGCGCAACAAATAAACGCACTTAAGAGTTAGGGGTTAAAACGTTGGTCATAGTGAGGAAAAATAAATTTACCAAATTTACTATTTATGTAGTTTTTAAGTTTACTAGATTTATTTTCAAACAAAAAGACCATACGATTTTGATAATTTTATGTAAAGTAATTACCAGAGCGTCATTATAAAAAAGAATCGTTCGTTTTTGTGTTCTATATCAGTCAGAAAATAATGCTTATTCTCATTGTTTTGAACAAAATGTTTTTAAATCTTGTGCCAATTTTTTCAGTATTCATCTGCAGTTTCTAAATTGAGTTACACTAAAGATTCGTAAGTTTTTACTGACAATAACTGTCATAATTCAATTTATTTTAATTTTGAAACTTTTTCATTTGTATAAATATATATTTCTTACAGAAGTTTAATATACGTAGATGTGCATATTAATGATAAGGAAATTACACATCTTGAATTCAGTCCAAAATACGAGGTATAAATATAATAATAAAAACTTTTATTATATTCATATACAACTTATATTTTTCATTCATAATTTGTATTATATTCTAGAAAGTGGAAATATTCAGCTATATTGGCGGATTCCTTGGTATTTGGCTCGGAGTATCTTTTGTCCAGGCAACAGACTTTATCCATTCCTTATTTCACATTGGTTGGGAGTTCTTTAAAAAGAAAAAACAAAATTCTTCAACTCATAATGTGTAAAATATTTTTTTTGTGTTAAAAATAAAAAAATAAACCCAGTAGGTTATATCTAACTCTTTAAAATATGTTAGCATTTATGTTTTACGAATTTTGACACCAGTTGGATTTTTGTTATAAAAAGATATATAATGTTATAAAATATATAATTTTATCAGAGAAGTTTATCCATTTAATGTAACTATATAAATGCGGTTAAAAGCAGATTTTCCCAGCTGAAAATAAACTGCATAAAATCTACAAAAAAGAAAAAAGAAAAAAAGAAATTGAATTTTGAAGACTGTTGATTTAGCTACAGAACTTTTGAAGTTGAAGCACTGCAAGGTTACTGCAGTTTGTAAACTGCAATAATTTTGTAGTAGTACCAACCTCAAAATTTGCACAGAAATATCAGTATTTAGTGGTGCCATCTATCGTGAGCAATAGGAAATACTATGCTTTTTGTTTTGAAAGGAAAAAAAACAATCTGTTATTTTTTTAATTTGACCTATTTTCTTAATCAGATGTATCAATTAAGGAATATAGCACTTGTGATGTTTTTATATTGGGAAAATGTCGACCCATTGAATCCCAGGATTGGAACTCCTATCCTGTCCAGCGTGTGATTAACCGATTAGTACGATCCCGATCTCGGTACACCTCTGGACGCAATTATAATTAGTACTAACCGTTTAGGCAATTTTAAAGAATCTAGTGTTGGGTTCAAAACACTATAAGTAACGAAAAACAAAAACATAGGTGAATCACCTTCAATTTTTGTCTCAGTCCTGAAGGGTAAATAAAGGCAAGATAACAATGAACGTCAGAGGACGAACTCGATATACCTTTGACACAATCATAGTAAAGCAACTGTTGGGGTAATTCTTAAGACTCTATTAGGTAATGAAATTCACTATAAGTAAGGAAAGACAAGCAAGTATGTGAATCATCTTTATTTTAAGTCAAAGTTATGTTTGGCGAATTAAAGAAAGATGAACTAAGTAGTAAGCAGTACATGCAAAGCAGTACTTCTAAGCAGTACATACAAAGGCAATTAAGTCTCTTGTGTCGGGTTATGAAATTCTCTAGAAGCAATGTTAGTAGAGATCATTTTTTTAGTAGTGGAGACCCCATGTATTTATTTGATTTTTGTGTAATATTTGAACTTCATAGTTTATAAGTTATCAGACTATGGCACTTTACTTTTCGTCATAAAATATTCTCAAAATATAATTTAAATCGCTCGAAATCCTGATTGTTATAATTTGTTTATAATAAGCTCGGGTACTGGCTAGCAAGTTTAAAACCAAAATAGCTACATGGGGTAAGATGGAAAGAATTTCCATCATAAATAAAAATAAAAACCCAAAAATAAAAATTAATATTTTGGTATCAGGGCTTCATGCACTAATCTTGGGCACATATTCGTGCTTTTTCAGATTGGGATGATTTTGAAGAGAAAGATCGATCCTGGAAATGTGATTTTTACATGAGCTTTATTACCCATTGTTTTTTTTAATATTTTTTTATTTCAAATCTAATAATTTTCTGTTTCGTAATTAGCAATCTGCCATTGTATATTTGGTGATGTCTGTGTATTTCTCACTGAGTATCTCAGAAATATTAATTCTCTGCTCTTTTGAACCATGATGTAAGCAAAATTTTGCTTACATCATTGTTTATCAGGTATTATTTACTCGCCTACTTAACCTCCTCTCCTAGTTATCTTATTAAAATTGATGGGTGCGATGACAAAAGTTACTTTGTTGATAAACGAAATAAGAGAAAAAAAATACAAGAGAGAATGAAATCGTTTCATCATGAAAGTCATCATGTCAGTCTCTCTTAGTCATCGTAACCAATGGGGAACCAATGGTAACCAATGATGTAGGAAAGAAAGGTACCCAACTAATGGGTATCTTTTTATGTAGAAAAATGTCTATGTAGAAAAATATTTCCCCTTACATTTGAACAAGAGAATCTTCAATAAGACTTCAAACAGTCTAAAGTTAAATCATCCGGAAAAACTAATTGCTTGTTTTTTAATATTTTTTTCCAAATTAAGAAAAATTCAAAATATTGAACAAACAAATAATTAAAAAATTCAATAAAAACAGATTTTACAGAGAGTAACAGATACAGAGTAACAGATATAGGGAGTACATACCGAATAACGGTTTAGAAAAGGTATCTAAGTTTTTGAGTGTATGCAAAATTTTTTTTATTCATATCTAATTTTTTTGGCTGCACACACTGCGTCTACCAAATGTTTTTTTATTTTAGCATTTTGCTTAAAGTTTCATTTAAATTATAAGTTAATGGGGGACAAATATTATGTTTATATATACATATGTATATATATATATATATATATATATTGCACGTGTATTTTAAAAATTATTTTGGTTGTTATATGCAATAAGTGCACAAAATTTCTCAAGCCTAGCTTGGATATTTATGGAAACATGAACATTTTCATAAGAATTTTGTTTATTTATTTNTTTGGTTTCGAAAGATTTATTTGTATCAGTACATCCATTATTAAAATAATATTTCATTTGATTCTGATGATTCCTTCATGGTGTTGCATTTTCTACAAACAGCAGTTTATATACAATATGTATATATATGTATTAAATATATATCTGTACGAGATTTTTCATCTGTGATTCTTCATTGAGATGAGAGTACTCTTTTCCTTGAGATAAATAAATATTCCGATACAAATGTTACTTAAAAAAGTATCGTTAGGAAAAACATATTCAAGATTTTTAATTGAATAATTATCATTCAGTGATTCCTAAATAATTTCAGCATTTAAATTACCAAACAAGTTTCGAAAATAAACAAATATTTGCTAAATAATGCAAATATAGAGTTCATAGTATAGAAATCAATATACATTCTCTGCACTTCTAACTAATAAAAATGTAAAATTAAGTTTTACCTAGAATGGCACAGAGCTGAATATATTGAATTTAGTTATGGTAAGATTTATAAGTTATAAAAAAGCTATTTCTTGATTATAAAATCAATGGGGGGATATCAGGGAAGTGCAAAGATATTTTTTTAAGTGTATGAGTTTCTTGAACAAAAATTTTTGCTTTGATCCTAGTTTAAAAAATATATTAAATAGGCGCATGTATTTTTAATAAGGCTTTTTAAAATGTTTTGGAAATTAAGGACTGGAAACAGGGATTTATCAAACCTTTTAATTGAAAATAAATTGCCAAAAGCTTAACCTTTTTTCTTAAAAAAGCACCCGTGCTTAAATATACTTTAAACAGTTTTGGGGAAAAATCGCATAAACGCTTAAGTAAAATTTGTAAGTTTTTAAAAGGCAAAGTAAAATATCAAAAACATATACAATTCTGGATTCATGAAGTTCCCTTAGGAAAATTTGCCATAGGTTTGCCATAAAAAGTGCCATAGGATATTCCTATGGGGTTTTGCCTATGGCAAAATTTTGCCATACACTTTTGCCATACACATATTTCAAAACTTTGNTCTGACGAAATAAAAATAAATTTTGATAAATTCGGTACAAAATAATGATAATCGACATATTTTGAGTTCGTAGTTGAACATCAAGATGTGCCTTAGTATTGTTTCCAAAGAGGTAATTTAAATGTTTCCTAAGTTTCAAGTAAATAAATACACATTATAGAGCAATATCTTTTTACCTGTGAGGTAATTTAAATGTTTCCTAAGTTTCAAGTAAATAAATACACATTATAGAGAAATATCTTTTTACCTGTATAGAAATCTTAATCTCTATCACCAAAAGTACTCTTAAATTCAATTTCTCGATATTATAAATTATCACAGTACTGCCCCAAACGTTTCCTTTTATAACTAGGAAATAATGTCTTAGAAATATTGTCTCATAACTAGATGTTTGACCTTATAACTAGGAAATAAAATTTTTTGGTCTAAGCATCTTTTAAGGATTCAGCATTTGCCTCTGTCAATTATTTTTTAACTAAACATTTATATATTTGCATGAAAATATGTGTAGTCATAAGTTTATTTACAAAAATATATTGATACGTAATATATACGAATGTAACACAACTTTTACTTGTCTACGTAGTACTTAAATATAAAAGGGAATAAAATTCCTTGATGTGAGCATTACTGAAGTGTTAAGTAATTACAATCCTCTGTAATTTTTAAATCTGACTAAGATTTAGATATTACTGATTTTCATTACGTAAAAATATATTGTATATAATAATACATATGTTAACGCAAAAGTACGCATTTTATAAATTTATTTATATTTACTTAAATACATGTATACCTATAATGTTTACAAAAATATTGAAAAAAAAAAGTGTTCACTTCTTTTGTGCATCTAACACTTAAATAGAAAGGGATATAAAATTCATAGATGTGAGTATCAATGAAGTACCAACATCTCTTTGAAAGTTTTCAACTTAACCTGGATTTAGCTTTTGATCCGCTTTTTCAGACTATTTTAAAGTCCAACATAAAGGTTTATCTAAAAACGATGTCAATACAATTTCAAAAGTATGAGTTTAAAAGCATTTTTAGGGGAAAAAATCAGCTTTGTAAAAAAATATTTATTTAAGGTACATTTAACCTTAACCCAAATTCTTTTTCAAAGTACTTTTCAAAGTAAGAACATGAAAAAAATGAAGTATTCTGCTGTATTGGGAATATAAGATGGAAAAAGGATAGAAATTCTTATGAGAGCTTTTAGTTACATGTCTTTCAATCGTAAATAGGGAAAAAAGACCAATGTGGGCAGCTTTTACAAATTTGTCCAAAAATTTTATTAAATATAATTTTTAACTCAATAAGTACTTTCCTAATAATAATTTGAAAATTTTAATACATTATTAGTTTTTCCATAATAATTATGTAAAAAAAATTGTTTTTTTTTTGTCCTCACTATCCTTACTGTATAGGGCAAGTGTATGCAAGCTAATAAGCTAGCGTAAACAAACTTGAAAACTTGTTTAGTAGCAATTTATTACTATTCAAAAAAGGTATACATAAGGCCTAAGTTAAATTATTTCAAGCTAAACTTTATTGGAGAAAAAATATTTACACATATATTAATTAAAATACTGCTTTGTAATAGAGCCTTTAACTAAAAATGACATTTAAACCCAAATCAATGTACTTGATTACCATTATTCAATTTAGTTTATTTGACAAATTATTATTTTTATTTTATCAAAAATATTGAAATGGCAACTTTAAATATGTATTGATTTGAGTCTTTGTAGATCTACCAACTACTGGTGATGGAAGTTTGACAATTATATCTTCGCTTGGTATTTGAGAAATGTATTTTTTTCGGGAATAAAGATAGATTGATGGTTGGAAAAGCTATATTCATAATTTTTTTTATGAATCGGACATCATAATCTCCAAATCTTTCAACAACTTCCACTCGTCCAACGTAATGCACAACACTGCTTTATTTTTTACCTTTATCTACGTATTTCTTTTTAAATAACTTGATTAGTACAAAGTTGTTAACTCTTAATCAGTCAATGTTGTCACGCAGTTTTAATTTATTTACATAGAACATGATATCATTGCGATTTATAAGAGAAAAAAAACTTGATTTGTAAGTTGCAGACTTTTAAAGGAAAACAACAAACAAACACATAAAGCATATTCATCCCAGCCCCACCACCATGCGTCTACATTAGACCCATAAGAATGTTTTACGACTAATTCTGATTAATTTAAACTCTGTAGAGAAAAAGTTAAGATTGAAATAGGTGAAAAACAATATCACTTACATAATAACACTATTAGGTAGGAAAAACAATACCAATTACTGGTGATGGAAGTTTGACGATTGTTTCTTCTTTTGGTATTTGAGAAATGTTTTTTTTTCGGAAATAAAGATAGATTCATGATTAGAAAAACTATATCCATCATTTTTTCCAATGAATCGGACATCATAATCTCCAAATTTTTAAACAACTTCCGCTCGTCCAACGTAATGCACAACAGACAGCAGTGCTTTCTTTACCTTTATTTAAGTTTTTTTTTAATAACTTGATTAGGAAAGATTTTTGACTCCTACTCAGTCAATGTTGTCACTAAGCTTTAATTTATTTACATAGAATATGATATCATTGCGATTTATAAGAGAAATAAAAGCTTGATTTGCAAGTTGCAGACTTATAAAGGAAAAAAAACTAACAAACACTTAAAGCATATTCAAGCTAGCCCCATAACCACGTGTCTACACTAGTCCCATAAATATGTTTTATTCCTAATTCTGATTAATTTAAACTATACAGTGAAAAAGTTAAGATTAAAATGGGTGAAAAAAATATCACTTACATTAACTTATCACATTCATTTGAAATTCTGAAAATAAAATATGTTAATTAATGAGTAAACAGAAAATTTGAAAGTTATTGTAGCACCTCAAAAACCTTCCTTAACAATTTTCTACAAAAATATTCTTAGTGTGATTATGCAACTGCATTTGGAAGTCACAGTTACCAATTTACGATATCTCACGGAAGAGGTTTGACCATTAAACAAAAAGTTATTCAAGATGTCCACTTTAGCCCTATGTCCATACTAGCCTCCTCTCCCCTTTATATCATGTTATATTTGCAATAATACAAGGTAATATTTAATAACACTCTTCATGTATGAGTGTGGGGCTGATATTATTCTATATTAGCAGTCATATAATGTAAGATTAAGAAAAAAATTGTAAAAAAGGGATAAATTATCTTTAAATTTGATATGTTTTGCCCTCTACCCATACAGAATAACTTCATAAAGCTATCAATATTATATGACTTCATCACTCATTCACAAATATTATTTATTTATTAAAAGTTCTTATTTCATTAAAATGAACCAAAAGGAGAAAAAAAAATGCAAATGATGGTTTTACAGGATTAATTGCTACTTTTTCATTGAAGTTGTAAATAAACAAAAAATATACGAATTAATTTTTAGAGGAATTTTAATCTCCAGTACAAAATTTGTTCAAAATTTTGATACATTACATAAATTATTTAAATATCATTTTATATTATAAATTTCGATAAATTATATAATCTTTTTAGATATTATTTTATATTATTTCATAAATTTATTTGGATTTATTAGAATACGCTAAACCTGATTTTGATAAAAGTATTTATAACATTCTTTTTATATTTATAAAAACGCTGGAACAAGTCGTACTGAGAAAATTGCTTAGCAATACCTAAACATAGATTATTTTGCCTTAATATTTTATTATTTAACAAAATCAATTTCTGGTCACATTAACATTAAGCATGACCGTTATAGTTATTTATATTTTAATTACTGCGTATCACCAATTATTTCAAGTGGCGATACTTTTACACTGAGAAAAAAAAGTATAGCCAAAACTAACATGATAGGGTAAAATTTACCTCGTTTTTTTTCTCTCCATGGGAACACCAAAAATCTCAGTAATTTTTACCAAAGTAAGTGGCCGAATTCGGTAACGATTTCGGTCAAATTCACGAAAAATATAGTTTTATAATGTGTGATAAAATTTCGTAAATGCATAAAATTTTGTTATTTTACAACGATACCTTTCAGAGTGTGACATAAAAAATTTTTTTATACTGCTAAATTTACTTTTCAGTTTCTTATTTTTTTACTAAATAGGATGTAATAGGAACTATACTTTTGAAAACTAGAATTTTCCTTAAGCCTTTACTATACAAATGGAAAAAAGACCAAATGAATATTTTATATACTGTATACTTCGGTTACTATTAACAGAACTATGCTTTTCTCCTTTACCCTAAATGTCATTAACATACAGTGCAAAATTACTTTTTAATATCCAAAATAAAAACCGAACTATAACTTGAAAAACATAAATTATCATAATTTTTCAAAAATACATATATTGAAAATATTTAATAAAATGTTGAGAATAATCTTTTGCATTTTATAATATATTATTATAAAATAAAGCAAATTAAAGAATTTACTTGAACTTTTGTTTTATTATAACACGTGCACTTTTGCATAAGTTTCAAAAGCTAGTCTTTAATTTTGTTTTATGGGCCCATTAAATTCATTAGTTACTTAAAAAAAAAAAAAAATTAGCAGCCGTGCCGTTAATGACCCATAAAAGTTAATGTTCATAATAAGAAAAAAATTAAACTCCAAACTTTATAATACAAAACTAAGAAATTTGTTTTTAACTTTTTACTCCTTAATATCATTTTAAAAGCTCTGCAATAACTTCAGTCACAACTTCTTAAATTCGCAAACAAAAAAAAGTATTTCGTGCCTCCGGAAAATTTACTAATTATAAAATACCTAATAGTCAGGTTACTATTCGGTTACAACAATAAAAGAAGCCATTTTTCTTTTTGTTTTAAAACCGACGAACTGTATTTTATGTCATAGAAACTTGTAAGGAAACACTTTTTATTGCTCTTTGTGGAGTACTTAAATTACATATAAAAACAGTTCAGTTTCTTCTAGACTTCACTTTTAATTCACAGGCAATTTGTTTCTTATTTGGTTTCTCTTTAAATACTGGTACATTTATCACTAATTGTGAACATTTATAACTAATTGTTTATGTTCTCTTTCTGCTGAACAATTGAAGGCATATTTTGGTGCAGTATGAAATATTTTAATGAATATGCAAATTTAAATTAAATTTATTATTGCAACTACTTTTCAGTCATAATAGTCATTGTTTTTACTATATTTATAGAGCATTGCAGCACTATATATTTATTGTATTTGAGGAGCATATAATTGCAGTTTAATCATTTTGTATTTTTCCTTTTGTAAATTACTTATATCGTGGTATAAGTTGTAAAATAAACAATAATTAAACTGCAATGAGTATAATTATTAATATGCAAATACAATTAGAGATAAATAGTTAATTAAAACCAACTTCTCAGTGAAATATTATATAATTAACCGAAATAAAGGAATCTCCTCAATAAATTTTCAAAATGGTATCTAAACAATTTTGAATCAATGTTGCGTCCAATATTTAAAAATAAAACAAAATATGCACTTAATGACCCGATTGCTGAAAATTTTTTTTCGTTTGAAGTTTGCTTCCTGTTTAAAAAAAACAAGTCAGAACCTGAAAAAAAACGAATATCTAATTTTTAAGCTTACATGCAACTTTAGAAACAAAGCCGATTTTTTTTTTAGCGTTTTTAAATTTAAATTAGCTTTTGAATAATTTTTTTGGATCTTAATATTTTTTCTATAGTATTGCAGTGAAAAGTCATTTTTCTGCGAATGAAATAAGAGAAAAAAATCAATAGAAAATGCTGTCAATCATCTCATAGAAAAGCATCAGTATAGAAATAGTAATTTTATATCTTAGTAAATAATCAACAAAAATGAACGCGGCTTTTTTTTTTCTCCACTTTCAGTAAAAGCTCAGATTTTTGTTCAGTAATTGTATTGCTTCCTATTTTACTCCGAATNAACCCAATTATAAGTTCAAAATGAAGAATAAAACAAAGAAAAATTATAGACATATGAAAAAAAAAGGGGGGGGGAATAAAAAGTAAAAAGTAACAAATAACAGTTTATATAATAAAAAAAAAGAGGATGAAATTTTATTTAAAAAACCGGAAAAATAAAACCGGAAGAAAAAGACATAATCTTTTCTTCAGCCCACACGATTATATCCGCAAAACAGAGTGCTTTCTGCTATTGTATCAATAAAGCCAAAGCAAAATATATTAATACAACAGTGCGAGGAGCACTCAAAAATTTTTTTTATAAAAATAACAGCAAATAAAATAGATCACTAAAAGTAAAAATAACATTTAAAAACAGAAAATAAAATGAAATGAAAAGAAAAAACATTGAAAAGGGACTATAAAGCGAGTAGCAAAATCAGATCAACTTACATGGACAGAAAATTTTTTTAAGAATGATTTAAAAATGTTTTCGCAGAAAGATTGCCAGATTACAAAATATGAAAACAAAAGATGAAAACAAAAACGCAAATTGAGTGTAACAAGAGGCTTTTAAAGTGTCGTTCTTACTGCACTGCTGAAGTGATTTGTTATTCTGAGCTTTGATTTGTTAGTTACCAAGGATGGCCCCGAAATGGATGTGCGCAAGGTAATATTATACTGGATAATTCTAAAAATTGATCATAAATAGTTTTGAAAGATAGATGTTTATTTAAGAAAAAAAATAAAATAGAAAGGAGAAACATGAATTGCCTGTTTTGCAAATAATTTCAGCAACGTATTTGCACGATATGAATTAGCACATAGAAAAATTATTTAAATTATAAAAGAAAAAAAAATTAATAGATAATTTTAACACGAATTTGCCCGAAATGGATTTGCACATGGAAAAACTGTATAGATTAACAAAGGAAATTATTCAGTAAAGGAATTTTTAGTAAATAATTCTAACCACGGATTAGCCCGAAATGAATTTGCACATGGAAAAATAATACAAATTAACAAAGAAATTATTTAGTAAATAATTTTGGCAATTGATTTACCTGAAATGGATTTGCACATGGGGAAATTATAAAAATTAACAACTAAAAAAAATGTTTAATAAATATATACACAAAAATATACGATTAATTCAATGATTTTATATAGAATTTTATTATTTTAGTTGGGTATTTATTGTTTTTTATCAAATTTTGAAAGAGTTTATCGATTTGGTTTTTGGATAAATAAATATTACTACATATTCTTTTAATTCTGTTCATTTCATTTAAAGTGGTATTTAAATAGATGCTCCTAGAAACATTAGAATTCCAAGTAACTAGTTTATTAATATTAAAATTAAAATAATTTCTTTTATCGTATAAATCAACAAAGCAGATATTTTCAACTTTCATAATACCGAAATCCAAAAAATTGAATTTAATATTATCATCATGATTACGAAGTAAGATTAATTCCTCAGGGTATATATCACTCAATAAAATAGTAAAATCTTGGAAATTAAAGATAATTAAGTCATCAATATACCAAAAAACAAATTTAATACTAACAGTGCAATTTTTTCATAACAATGCAAAAATAAGTTAGCTAAGAGAGATGAATAATTAGATCCTTGTGGTATTCCATTAATTTGAAGAAAAATATCCTTTCCACTGTAAAGATAATTACTAAAAAGACAAAAATTAATCAGAGTTTCCCAATAATCAAAATCGCAACAAAGGATATTTTTAAAATCATAGTAATAATTCAAAAGGACATCTTTTAGTTTAGAAAGGGGAATGCTATTAAAAAGATCCTGGAAATCAAAAGTCGCAATAGAATTAATTTTATTATGTTTAATGAAATCTAAAATCGGTTGATTATTAGTGATAATCCAAGTGAAACCTTCTTTAGTAATATAGTTAATAATCTTATTTAAGTAGTAAGGAAAAATGGTGCCAGGTTTAAAATAAGTATTAGACCCACATGTAATAGTTCTAAATTTTACTGGAATTTTATGAAATTTAGGACTGATAATTTAGTAAGGAAATTGTATATTGCTAATTTTAATTTTTAATCTCTTGCAAAAAGCTAAATTTTTTTTTTAAATGTCAATATTGTTATTTAAATTACTAAGTTCAAAATTTTTACTTTTGGTGTTGGTTTGACTGTTAGAATTATTTTTTTTTTGCACTTGTACAGAAATTGTTTTAACATTAAAACACAATATGTTCTTAAAAAAAGTGAACCATAACACCATAGGGCCAAATAGACAAGTGATAAAACTTAAGAAAGTGAAGTCGAACGTTAATATGATTAAACAGTATTAAAACTTCTGCCAGATTGAACGGTATTTTGGTTTAGAATCATCGAATCATGTTTCCTTTCAAATTGAACCATAGTATCGAGTATCAAATGTTCGAAAATGAAGGTATACGATAACATGATTTAATTTACCGTATCAAGATTGCTGCAAGCTGGAACGATAATTTGTTTTAGAATGGAATTACGGTTTCCTTTCAAAATGAATCATAAAATCTAGTAATCAGTTTTGAGAAAGTGAAGTTGAATGATAATATGATTCATTTTAATGTATAAAGATTGCTGCAAGCTAGAACGAGTTTTTGGTTTAGAATTGAAATGTGTGTCTTTTTAAAATGAATCATAGAATCGAGTGATATAATTTAAGAAAATAAAGTTGAACAATAATATTTTTCAATTTATCATCTCATTAAGATTTCTGCAAGCTTGAACAATATTTTGGTTTAGAATTGAATATTGTTTCCCTTCAAAATGAGGTTTAGAATCGATTAAAAAATTTTATAAGGTGAAATTGAGCAATAATATGATCTAATTTATCTTATTAAGATTGTAGCAAGTTTGAATAATATTTTCGTTTAAAATTAAATCCTTTTTCTCTTCAAAATGAGCCATGGAATCAATTAATCAAATTTAAGAAAATTAAGTTGAATGTTAATATGATTCAACTCACCCTATTAAGATTGTTGCAAGCTTGAGCAACATTTTGGTTTAGAATTGAATCATGTTTCTGTTCAAAATGTATCATAAATTCGAGTAATCAAATTTAAGAAAGCTAAATTAAATAACAGTATGATTTATCTTAGCATCGTTTTGATATTGTTATAAGCTTGAACGGTATATTGGAAATCAACGATATTTTGATTTACAATTTAATCAAATTTCCGTTTAAAATTAACCATAATATTGGGTATTAAGATTGCTACAAGCTTGACTAAAGCATAGAAGTCAGTTTAAGTTTTGTGCAAGTTGATTTTTTGAGGTTAGTAAATTGGAAAATGACCATATATTTATAGTTCTATTTAAAAAATGAAACTTAAAAATATCATCGTTAAAAACATATTTACTACAATATTAGAACGTTAGGTTTCAGTTCAATCTGAATGAGTCATAACATCCCTGTAACCTTGATACGGAAAAAAGTTACCGACACTAATCCTTGATACGGAAAAGTTTTTAAACTTGTAAATCCGATAAATTGGTTCAATTTCAAGCTTGATTCAGAAATTAGATCTAGTTTAAAATATTATTAAGGTATATTTGATAATGTAAATAATGCTTCAATGAAAAGAAAGTAAGCACGTTATGAGAGTAACAAGCAGACCTGTTATGAGCGTTAAAGAAAATAGACATGTTATGAGCGTTTGAATTTCCTTTTTTCCAATGCAACATGACGAAAGTAAAAAAATAATAATAATAAATACACTCAAAAAATAAAATAAAACTGAACGATAAAAGAAGGGAAAGAGTGCTTATTTTGCCATTAGCAGGAGTAAACAGATTCTTTCTTTCGAGTTGGGTAGATGGGGAAGGGTTTTCACAATACAGTCAGCACTTTTTACTTTTTAATGCAGTCATCACCAATTTGCTGCACACACGGGGCAAGCAGGGTTGTTCACGTTGGGCTTGAAAATAAGCACCTGTTCTCTGGACTCACTAACTCACCTGACGTGGATGAGCAAAGGAAAACAAATGTCATTCGCGTTCGTAACATTCTCTAAGCCCTTTGGGGGGTATCAGTGAGAAATAGCTTCGCTACATTTAAAAACACATATTTTAGAGATAAAGTGGAAAATTGCCATTGACTAATTGAAAAATAAACTAAAGGTTAAAAACAAATTCTATAAGCCAGCGGTAGCAGAGAGAAACACTTCGGGGTAACGCAAATTGTCAAGCGCTATAGAGGGTTGGAAAGAAACTTATATCGTTAACTAGGGAATCGTCATTTATGTGATTAAAAAAATTTTTACATTGTAAAGATGAGCTGATCTGACGATAGTAGAAAGACTTTTGACGTTATCAAAATAAAATTAATGTCCCAAGTTAAAATTTTGCCTTTGAAATAAATCCGTTTAAACATATTTTTGAATAGAAAAATTTTTTTCTGAGAGAATCAACTGAGTTTTTTTATAGGGATTGAAAAAAATTATGTTATATTAAAAAACTAAGTAAATTTATTGAATGATTGTTTTGTTTCCGCTATGATTTTCATCTATTCGTTTATTTTTCACATGCATTCTCGTTCAACTTAGGAGATATAAAAAATATGTTAAGTTTTCCGTAATAATAATCGTAAGGAAATTTTCATTTAAAGCATAAAATCAGGAAAGAAAACACCCTACAACTTTCCAGAAAAGTTTGAAATTAGTTTTATTTTTTTTCCTGCTCAATTTTCCCTTGGGTTGCATTAAGAAAATTACCAAACCAGCAAAAGCTGTCTTTAAAGGAGACTTTTTCAGTTTTCGTATCTTTGACTTATAGCGAAATTTATTCGCAAGGCCAAAGTTAATTGGAAAAACTTTACAAGATTCTTATCAACTTTTACATTTTTACTTCAACATCAAGTTTTTGATAGAAAAAATTATTTTTGTTGGTGCAAAAGCTATACCCGAAGAGGATACAAATAGGAGTGCATCTTCTGTATTTATATTTTAATGTGAGTTATATTTATTTACACTAAAAACTGTGTATATATTTTAATGAATCTCTTTTTCAGGATAATTTTGATATTTTACTTTGAAGATACTTCCTATTCAATAAATACAATAAGTGCTTTCAAAGTTTTTCTAGACTAAACACAATTTAAAAAATGAAATTAAATCATACTTTTTTGAGTTAATATATAAATTGGTCAGCTATTACTTTTTTAAATACAAATATTAACTATATTTTTACAAGTTCTGTAAGTAATATTAACAATATTTTTATACATTCTATATTTTTTATAAGTGAGCAATACTTTTCATACCTTACAAGTTTTAAAAATAATTCAATTTATATTTATAGTTACTTTATTTAAAAAAAATTCATTCGTTTTAAATACATATGGATTGGAAATAAGAATCAACACGTTTCAAGGGCTGAAAAATAGGATCCCATTTTCAAAGCTTGTCAGACGCGAATGAGAAGAGACAAAAGTTATTTAAAACTAAAAATGTAAAGTTGCAAACAGAAAATTGAAAAAAATAAAGGTAAAATGAAGGAAAAAACACTAGAAGACATCATTGACAGAGAGAAAAAAAAAGATTGCCTAAGAAGATAGTATAATTAGTTTTGATAATAACTGGGGCATTTGCCACATTTCTTGTCAGTCCGACCTTGGTTATATGGGACAAAGCAGACATGCTTTATCAACTGTTACCACTCAAATTCAGCTTACGTTATCTAGTGATCAAGAAAGTAACTTTGGTAACAGTATTTCTTAGGTTCGAAAAAAAACAGTCAAGGAATTATTTGCAACATTAAACATTTACAAACAATTTTATTGATACTAAATATTTCCAAAAAAATGCAAGCTCAAATCATTTCCAAATGCTGTTACGTAGATATCACATAGGTACACATAGGTACAAATTATCAATTACTTCAGATTTGAAATTTAGCAATACGAAATTTTATTTTCAATGAAATGCAATTAAAAATACAAGGTACAATATTCTCCAAATCCAGTAAAAACTTTTAAAAATAAAAGTCACACTTATCTGAAAATCTACTAAAGCAATTGAAAATAAAAGACACAGCATTCTCCAAATCCAGTAAAAGCTACTAAAAATAAAAGGTGTAATTATCTAAAAATCTACTAAAAGCAATTAAAAATTATTCTTTTGAAACTATTCTGAAACCGAACTTAGAGTTTTTAAATCCAAGCTAAATTACGGACCAAATCCCTTGAACGTCCACCGGTATAGCAATCAGAATTTGTGGAACAGGTCAACACTCCAGTTTCTGATCGACAGCACACCAAAACTCCTTTCAGACTTCCTTCTAATAGTATGGCAGTTAGAACCTGTGGATCAGCAGACTTTCAGCAATGGGACCGCTTGGACAGGCAATCCGATTCTTACTTAGTGGCTCCGGCCTAACTTCGCTCACCACTTTCGTTCATCAACTCTCTCAGCCATTCTCCACTACCTTTTATCCACGTGTCAGCAAAGCGAATGAGTTTCTGACTGACCCTTTTTCATCCCACGAGCAGTAGCGTAACACCAGTTAACGTCAAAAAAAATAGTCCAACGATAAAGAGAGTCACGAATTAAATAATACTTTATAAAAGTGATACAACAATACTAATTAGATATCAATAAACTCAACTACACATAATTCTACGAAAAATTTCATTTAAGAAGACAATTAAAATTTGAGATAAATATCACTATTGTGATTCAATTTAAAACTTATAATAGTGGTGCCACCTGGAGGGAAATCAAGTTATACACCAATAAAACTCACAAGAATTCGATAATAAACAGAGCCAGCCAGTGCAGCCATCTCTTGAGGAAATAAGTGTTGAATAACTATTTCCGCTGGAAAAATAAACCCATCTTTAAAAGTATTTATAAGAAAAGAAGTAATAAATTTTTATTTATTACATTTGAAATTTAGACTTAAGAACATAGGTATCAAGAATACAAGAAATCAGCATTTGCTGCACATTGTAGGTATCTTGAGCATAAATACAATTTCGTTGGACAATGCAAAAAATTCCCAGTCACATCAAGTCATCTTGATGCCCTGGAATCTTATTTTATTCATTTGAATGCTGATTCTCTTGCTAGTGATTTTATTTCTCCCCATTTTTCCATAGCGCAGGGAAATGCATTTTACACTGATTTACTCATATCAGCCACTGTGGTAATCCTTGTTCTATTTTTCAACTCTTTTCTCTCTCTCGGATACTGTGGATTTTCTAGTTTTGTTTCTCACTTATATTTTTCCATTTTTCGGTGGCAATTTTAAATTTTTACTTTTCAAATCACTTTCGTTTCTTCTCATCCACGTCTGGCAAATCTTGAAGATGGACAACTATTTTTGATCTCTTGAAACATGTCAACTGTTATTTACAATTTATATATTTTTGAAAAGAAAGAAGTATTTTTTAATCAAGTAATGTTACCGCTTCAGTTTCTAGGAATTATATTATTTTGTATTTCATGAATTATGGATATTACTAAGAACTTTCATAGATTTTTTTTACTGTGCTTTCGAAATATTAGTTCTTTTATTTCTATTGATAAAATAAAATATAGATTTAATATAGTTTTACGATATACATTATCAATTATTGCTTTGAATTGTTTCTTAATCTAAAACAAATAAATAAACGATGAATACGAAATACATGATTTGAAAAAAACAATATTGATCTATTAATTTTAAAAATAAGGGATGAAGAATAAAAAAATACCAATATTTAAAAAAAATAGAGGATAGGTAAGTATTTTTAAAAGTATTTTACTAATTCAAAAATAAAAATGTTTTGTTACGTAAAAATTTTAATATGACTAAATTGCTGCTATATGACTTTTAATATAACCGAATTGCTTTGTTATTTTAACTTATAATGCTTTTATTGGAAATAAAACTAAAAGAATACATTCCTTCGAATAAAACAACTCCACACAAATCCATCTATGAAATTCAAGGACTAACAATCTGAATAAGTAGTTGAATGACTTATACAAAAAATAATAAATTATTTTATAAATAAAAAAAAATGCAATTTATAAGTCTCATTATGTCTATTTTTAGAAACGATGGCTGTATCCCATGCTTATTTGTTATAAAAGTTTCAGCAATTTAACATTGCATAACAGTAAAACAATTAGTGATATTTATGTACATGTGAGCACTGAGCAATGAGCTGAAATAGGTTGCAGGTATAGAAGCTATTTATTTTTTTAAAAAATATAAGGTAAGTCTAGGTTAGAGGACCGTAGATGAGAGAGGACAAGTTTAACTATCTCCGATATTTTAAAAACACACCAGCAGGGGTTAGCTTCATGGGAAGTAGTTTAACTTGTCTATCAATTTGGACTTAGCGTCGTTTTTCGCGACAGCGAAAAGTAACTAAAATTCTAATTTTTATTTCATTTAGAGGTCAGACATTTTTCGTGAATTAAGCATTGTTATTTTTCCTTATGTAGGGTCATATATATTTTTTCATCTAGCAGGACTTTTAATGCACGTATATTATTCAATCTTTGCTTTTGAGTAAAAAGCAAAGGAATGTAATGGCTGAATGATGATGACCAGTAATGGCTGGAGAGAGGACTACTTTTCATTGATATGTATAGACATATCAAGAATTGTAGGGTTTTAAAAAAATAAAAAACTTTTAATAAACATAATAAAATAAGATGAAGTTTAGTATAATCGTATTCTCTACCAGGATAAATTTTTCCAAATAAGTAAATCTATTTGCGAAATATTTAGTTTAGTATTTTTAATTTTTAAATAAGTGTAAATAAAATGCAATTTTTAACTTCTTATTTCAATATCGAGTTAACTTTTAAAAAGTTTTTAAAATTCAGCATATTACATTCCGATTCCATAGACATAACGCATTATCTGATAGACTCTATGAACCTAACATATTATCTGATTAACCCACGGGAAAGAATCCTTATATTGACAGAGTCAACACATTAAGAATTCGATGCATTGGCAATGGAGAAAAATACAAAACTACACCTGAAAATGAGGATTGGATGGTGTCTGTAGTGGCTCCATGAAAACAATTGTGAAATATTTGGTTTCGAATTTTCAATGTTTAGATAAATGCAATTAAAATGTAATTTTTTAATTCTTATTTCAATAGTGAATCTACTTTTTAAAATTTTTTAAAGATCATATCAATTCTCCATATTACATTACAATTCCATAGATTTAACGTATTATCTGATAGATTCTATGGACCTAGTATATTTTTTGATTAACCTATTCAATAGACTAAGATTTTGATGAATAGTAGTGCATTGGCTATGGAGAAAAATACAATACCACATCTGAAAATGATGACTGGATGGTGCAGCAGTTGCTCCACTAAAAGTAGAATGTATATATNATGCTTTACATTATATGTTTACCATTGTATTCATATTCACTTAAAATTCATAATATTAATAATAATAATGCTTCAATTCAATGTAATATATATAATTAATATATATAATTAATATATATAATTAATCTAATATACTTTGTATTCCGTAATTTATTTAAAGTTGTTTAAAAATCTCATTTTCTAAAAGAGGAACAAATCGGTATTGATGGCATTTTTTTTTGAATTTCAAAGAATAAAATGAAAAAGTGATTTTAAAAAAAAAGCACCTACTACTCTTTTTCTTATGCACCGAGTTTAGTTAACAAAATATGTTCTTACTGTGATTTAGGAAGCTTAGATTTATCATGGGATAAATAAATGCTGAAAGGAAACGTGCATTTATTTTATGTAGATTAGAGATCATAGCTTTTTATATTACTGGAGCAAAATGTTTATAGTATTAATATATCAGACTTGATAGCTAAAATAGCTTTTTTAGTCTTCTTTTTTATGTAATAATAAATTTCGAAAGCTGCATTGGATTTTGAATATAAAATAAAGTATTATTTAAGTGACATTTTTATCTTCTAAAAATAGATTTCCGCATCCAAATCCTTGTCTTCCTTCGCATGAATTTCTCAACGCATTATAAATTGATAATATTCTATGAAATGCTATTCATAGACTAACATCAGACTAACATAGACTAGCATCGCTTGTCAGCCATTTATTTGTTGCCATCGTTAAATTCTTAAAATAGAAAAAAAATTATATCTTCGAAATGGTCGATGATTAGAAAAATAAATTGCAGTATCCTTGCTTATCAAGATTGTGACTAATCATTGGTATAAACAAATTGGTTTCCAAAGCAGAACACGTTTATTTCTATCTACTTTTGTTTTCGTTAATTTATTTTTTAAATCGCCGGTGAGTTTTGGGACAAGTTTGGCTACTTCTATATTTATTAAAATGGAAGTTTTTAATAGAAGATAAAACTACAAATTTGCATGGAGGTGATTAACGCCATTATGATACTTAATAATGTATAAATGTTAAATTAACATTTGATATATGTAACGAAATGTTTATAAACACTATTATGGTACAAAATGATGTATGCCCGCCAATATGCAATTTATGTATAAATATTGACTGCGCATGGGTCAAAAATGCTTGAACTTTCGCTCAGGGAAGTCATGGTCACGTCTAACAGTTGCAGTAATTTACTTAAAATATTTTTCATTTGAATTCCAGCTATCTTAACACCAAAATGTATAACTTATGTTTTGAGCTGAATATTATCAGAACATAGCTTTTGAGATATAGTTAATCTAGTTATTATAATTCAAGATTATAGCTGATAAGAAAAGTGAAATATTGCGAATTTTATATGAATTATTATTGGTTTTACGTTCAGAAAGTAATTTTAATTCTTTTTGTTTTACTTTTTAAGATTTTTATTTTATTCTTAACAAAATATTAAAAAAATATAAAAGAAATTATTAAGAAATTTTTTTTTGGTTAAAGCGTTTTTGTTAAGACCCTAAACTCACTCATGCGACACAAATATTTAAACTAATTTGGGTTTACCTAAAAAGTTATTTTTTAGAAAAAATGTTTTGAATCTGCAATGTATTTGAATGGTATTTCGCTCTGAAATTTGAACTTCCAAACATTTTTGAGGTATTTGTTTCTATTAGAATAAATAGCGAAGAATAATCCAGCATAGTAATTTATTAAGACATTAAACTAATTTTCACTTTTTATTTCTTATATACCTGTAAACTATTACCGTTTGATATTAGTATTGATTTAATAATTCCTATTTTAAATCTTCCCCTTTTACTTCACTTTGTAACTCCTGCTTACTCATTTCAGGAATTTTATTATCTTGAAATTCCTTCAACATACTTTACTGACATAATTTTATCTAAGATATCGAAAAATTCCTGCTCAATTTCAACAGAGCAATTCTTTGATTTAAATCTTTAATATTAAAGTTTGCAAAGTCATAGGACAAGAAACTTCATTTAGATATGTGCTCGTAATTAAATGAAAATAAAAGGGAATTCTCCTTGATTTCGGAAATTAGATTTCTCAAGTGTCTCTTATAAACTAAGTGAATTATATCTTAATGAGCTATTTAGAATTATCTTGTGTCCAAAGAAGGCACAGTTAATTTCACTCTGTAGTCAATAATTCAAGCATATCTTTTCTCAAATGAGCTTTGAAGTTAGGATATGAATGGGTACAGTATCTTATATTCACTACACGCTAATGGAACTTCCTTCGAAATATGAATAAACAAAAAGCTTAAGGAATTACTTTGTTAAAAGAATTTGTGAGAATAATTCAGCGAAATATTATTTCGAATTGTTACTAATATTTAGTTCTGATGTCTTCTAGAAGTTGGCTTTCAAGTAACTCCTTTACAGTCATATTGCTATATCCTGAGAAATAATATGCTTAATACAATGTTTTGGAAATATTTAGATACTTAATTACGTAAACAATTCAGTAAAATATTATTTTGATGAGTTACTAATACTCGGTGCTAATACTTTTAAGAATTTTACTTTTAAACAATTATTTACCATAATGCAGGGCCATTTCAAGTGATGTATTAATGATATAATTAAAATGCGCTAATACTACGTATAACTACGTTAATATATAACTGCAGTAAAATATTATATGGATTGGTTAATGATATGTGTTTCCGACGCCATTTCAGAAATAAAACTCTGACTTTTTACGATATAGAACTATATTTTGTAAATTTCGAGAATTATTTCATCACAAAATCACATGATGCTTGACGAAACGGAAACTTTCAAATGCATGCTGAAAATCTTTCCTCAACTCGAAAACTCATCGTGTTTTTTTCTTGAAATATTTCTTTACTATTGATGAAATTCGTTTTCTCGAAGAAGGGATCATAATTATTTCGGCCTTTTGACGAAATATTCGGAGGGAGCGTGTACTGGGAAACTGTTTCGTCAAAAACGAATAAAGTTTCATGAAATTTGAGTATCCATTTTTTTGCAGTGCATTTTCCAGAATTTCACTTTTATACCTTTCACTCCTACTGTTCTCTTAAATAATGTGATGAGGATGTAATTTAAGTTATACAAATTTTAATTACATCATAATTGAGTAAAAAAACTAATAGGAGGAAATTTAAAATTATAATTACGCGATTGTTTACTAAATTCGTACCTATCATTGTGTTTTCCATCTTTCAAAAACGTTTCCATTGCAACTTAGTCCTACATGACTTTAATCTTTTCATCCAAGCACAGAGATATGGATGAATACAATCCTTTATTTCAATAATCAGCATTTCTTTCAAATTACATTTAAGAGTTTTCTCCTTCTGCAGAACCCACTTTGACTATATAATATGATACTGTAAGCAATTTCAGATCAAATTATGATATAAAGTACCGTCACTTTTGGTGCATCATTCATAAGATCCCTTCATAAAATATGCTGCAATTTTCAAAGAGCAATTTATTTAATTAAAGTGATTGAGCATTTAAGAGTTTTCTCCCTCAGCAGAAACTGCTTTGACTATACAATATGACGCTGTAAAAATTTCAGATTGAACTACGGTATAAAGTACCGGCACTTTTGGTGCATCATCCGTAAGATCCCTTCATCAAATATGCTGAAATTTTTAGCGTCATTTATTTATTTAAAGTGATTGAGCTTTTAAGAGTTTAATCCCTCCAGCAGAACCTACTTTGACTATATAATATGACACTGTAAAAAATTTTAGATTGAACTACGGTATAAGCCACCGGCACTTTTGGTGCATCATCCGTAAGATCCCTTCATCAAATATGCTGCAATATTTACAATGCAATTTATTTAATTAAAGTGATTGATTATTTTTGCTCTAATCATTTCTGTAAAACTTACGGTATATTAAAATTTTTATTTTCCAACGTGTTCGGGTATTAGTGAATTTTACGGTAAAAACTACTGACACCCAGAGTGCCGGTAATTTTTACCACAATTTGATCAGGAAATTTTTACAGTATGCCTAGATTCTGAAGAAATCATATTTATCTCTACTTTATGGTTAATTATTCAAATTAGATGGGAATTATAAGTTTTATCCTAAAACAAAATCATCCTAAAACAAGTTAAAAGCAATAAATTCAAATACCGAAAACATTGGATTCAAAAAATCAAAGCATTAAAACTTATAAAAAGGATTTTAGCAAAGTAATAAAACTAAACAGTTACTAGTTTGAAAATACGCTGCTAAAGAAAAACTGTGGTATTACTATAAAATCTCGAGGAAACTGCATTTTTTATAAACATTTTTAGTGATGCGACTGCATTTAACCCAATAAGAATAATCTTGTTTATTTAAATTAAAGTGATGTAGTGTTATTAGAAAAGCATGTAGATTCCTACTTTCCTAGAGATTTTCTCGTAATAACTCAATTTTTTTTAATAGTGTATCAACAAACTAGTAACTATTTAGTTTTATTATTTTTATTTGTTTGAATTTTATTATTACAACAGTTATTTTATTATGTTGGTTATTTAACAGCGTGACATTATATTAGTATTTCAAAATTATATCAAAACAAATTAACCTTGCACTATTCATAATCGTATTATAACCGAATTTGAATTCAAAATCAGTGCGAAAAATTTCTCGAGTAATAAATGATAAAAAAAAGAAAAACAATCCGGTAGATGAGAAACGGAGTTAAGAGAGTCTGTGATTGAGACGACAGGAAGTATAAAACGAAAATGATGATAAACACAGCATTTCTCTAATTAAAATATGTCATATCCTTATAAAAATATGAAGAAAGGCTAAAGATAACGAGACATGCACGGTGAAAAAATTCTGGTGAAATTACCGTACTGTATAGAAATGGCATTTCTAATAAAAAAGAAACATATTTCTACTAATAAAAATCAAAATATACAGTAAAAGTCTACATTTGGTAATATTTCCATTTGTAAGGTAACATCTTACAGGAAAACCAGAGGGTTTTCAAAATTATAATTTCTATTATCTCACATTGAGTTGGAAATAAACTAATCTACAGAAAACTAGAAAAAGTATAAAATAAAAAGTAATCTTACTGAATAAATGGTTTTTATGCCAGGCTCTAAGGTTTCTTAGTTAAATTACTAAATATTACAACATTTATCACATTTTGTAGAACCATATTTTCTCATGAATTTTACCAAAATCATTACCAAAGCACTTTGCTAAGAATTATTGAACTTTTTGGAGCTCCCATAGAACAGAACTACGATAAATGTTACCTTTTCCTGTAGTTTAGATCAGTAGTTTTAGTTTTTTATCTGTGTTCGCAGACAAAAATATGAATATATTTTAAACATTGACATTATCATTGACATTCTAAACATTGACATTTTGAAGAAAACTAAAAAGTAAACTTAACTAAATAAATGGTTTTCATGCAATGATCTAAGATATCATAATGAAATTAACATTACTACATTTATCACATTTTATAACACACTGTAGATCCCCATTTTATCGTAATTTCATTACTAAAGCGCTTTGAGAAGAATACTCGAGCTTTCTGGGGATCCCATAGAACGAGAAACACGATAAATTTTACCATATTCTGGTAGTTTGGACTATACAATTTTTTTCTCAGTGAGTACAGATTAAAATGAATGACTAGATTTTAAATATTGATATTGTCAAACTATTATACATATCACATATAAATGATACAGGAAATCGATGAAGATGCATTAATTTTTTCAGTTTCAAATTTTTCATGCGTGACCTCTAAATGTTTACACAACTATCAATCTGTAATTAAGTTTGTTCCCAAAACTTTGTTGTTTTACACTTTCAATGGTTACTAATGCTATGTATATGTGTTCTCTAAATTTTAGCGGTGTTTTTGACAAAATATGTGCGAATCGTTTCTGATCTGGAAATGACAAAAGAAAAAAAACGGCAGGGTAAATCAGAAAGGGAGTTAAGAGAGCCTGTTGCTAGTGAGACAGGAAGTAAATAAAGAAGAGGCTGATGAATACAACATTTTTGAGTAAAATATTTCATGTATTTGAACTAATATTAAAGTTCTTTTATCTAAAACACTTCTTTTGTATAAAGAATACGTGTTGAAGTGAAGATTGAAAATTTTTTAATGATTTAATACAAGCATAAAATAAATTAAGTTAACCTATAAAACTGAGTAAAATGGAGGGAGAAAAGTAACAAAAATTCTCGCAGTGTTGAAAGTTTAATTGAAATCATTTCTCCCCATTAAGAAATAATATAATAATGTAAGCTTAATGACTTGCTCAACGCAATCTCAGAAAGGAGCTTTACTGCAGCAATATCTAGATTTGTAATTATTCCAAATTCCGATAAATTATCTAATACAGATCTAATGACGAAGGAGCTTCGGTAATTGTAGCGTTCAATTGAACGAAATTTTCATCATGAGAATTAGTAATTACTTAACATAATCTACGAGTATTTGATTGGAATTCTCTAATACGATTAAAGTATTTATTGATTTTGTACTACCACTTTTTGTCCAAGGATTAATGTTGAAGTGCTTACACAATGAAATGGCATCAGCTCTTTAATTCAATAAATTGTTCAAAATTTCAATTGGTACATATTTGTTTAATTTTTCTATTATTCTGAAAAAGGCAAATTCTTTTGAAATAAATAAATTTGATATAGTGGGAATGATATTTGAATTAACCAGTATTTGGAAGTATTTTAATTTTGATCATTTAAAAAAAGTAACCCACTTGCCAATTCTAAAAATAGGTGATGAGGTAATTAAAAAAATTAGAATTATCAGAAAAACTCTATAAAATTTTCTATTAATGCAATGGTTTTAAACTTAGCGCATGCTACGTTTACTGAGCACATTACTAGTTAGTGCACATAGCATGATTCACTTAAGACATGCTGTGTTCACTAAGTTTAGTAAGCTGTTTCTGTGATGACTCAAATCTATCAAAATCTATATTACTTCAAAAATAATATCTTAGCAAAAGCTGGTATTAGAATGGGAGAATATATATATATTTCGTTTTTTTAGTGCTCCTCACACTATTGTTTGATATATTTTGCTTTGGCTATATTAATACAATATTGGAAAGCACTTCTCTTTGAGGATATAAACGTGTGAGCTGATGATGAGATTATTTATTTTTTCTTGGATTTAAAAAAATAGATATTTTTTATGTTATTTTATTTCAATAATTTTCTTCTTCTCTTTTCATTATTCAGTAATTTTTCCGTGTTTTTGTGTGTGTCTGTGTGTTTGCAACCATCCTACCTAAGCCTGGAAGGCCTAGCCTAGCCTAGCCATCCTATCCTAACCTATCATATAAAAATTTGTTTGATCGAGATCCAGCCAAAATTAAGTAAATTTAGGATTGAAAATTTCCCTTTTGCAAAAGACCTTATGTAAATCCAGGAACCTATGTAAACTAGGAAGGACCCTATGCATAAATGTTGTGAATAAATCACATATTATAACACTTTTAGTTTATGAAAGAGGAAAATTGCAATACTGCATAAAAATGCTAAACGAGGTATTAATTTTAAAGATTTCTAAAAAAATATTTAAATGAGAATAATTAACAAAAAAGGTTCAATCAATTATAATGTTTATCTCGTATTTAATTCTACAACTATGCAACATCAAACTGTTTTTTAGTTACTATTTTTGTAGTCATCCATATAATCGTTTAAATTAAGTTAAATTAAAACAAATATTTCTTTTTACCACGAAAGAACGCTTCAAACATTTAAAACTAAACTTTGGTACTCTCTGACTCAAAAGAAAGGATTTTCGATAACAGATATCACCATTCTGAAGAACAGAACAAACTCGGACAACAAAATATCAGAATAAATCTTTAAATAAATGCATCGGTAAATAGTGGATTTGTTCCCTAATGCCCTATTGATTTGCTTTTACGGTAAATAAAGTATTTTCACTCGCTTTATGTGTTTCGATTTGTTCGAACATGGGATTCAGAAGATTTTAACATCTTGTTCTTATGTCATGTCTGTAAAAACATGCACAAAGAGTAAAGAAGCGGAAAACATAAGCGACGCTGATAAAATAAGTAAATATTTTTCAAAAGAATGAATAAGGGGCTTGAAGTAGATTTGTATTCGTATTTGCTTTTGTTTTGGCAATTTGTAAGTATTTGTCTTTTATCAATATTATTAAGCATAGAGAAAAAATTCTGGTAAAATTACCTTATAGTATGGTAATCACAATCTTGGTAAGAAAAATCTTCTTCTGGTAATAAAATTTAAAATATCCGGTATTTAAATCATTTATTTGGTAATTTTTCCATTCGTATGGTTTCCAGTAACTTCGTATTTTCAAAATTATAGTTTTTATTACCTCACATTCAGTGAAACATATAAAAATCGAAAAGCAAAATTAACTGAATAAATGATTTTTTATGTATGTCGTGCTCTAGAATATAGTGATGAAACTAACATCGAATTACCAAATTTTATCACACGTTACAGAGTCCTATTTAATCGGGAAATTTATCAAAATCATTGCCAAAGCACTTTGGTACAAATCACCAAGACTTACAGTGTTCTCAACGAGCCAAAAACACGGTAAATTTTACCTTATTTCGGTAATTTTGACCATACTTTTTTATTTTCATTGTGGAAAAAACTACAGACAATAAAATGACTTGATTTTGAACATTAACCATTCCAAAATTATTGCAGATATTACATTAAGTGATATACAAAATAAATGAAAATGTATAAATTTTTATTAGTCTTAATTTCGGATATATGACATCACAATGTTTTCACGACGAACATTAATTATGTAATTTAGTTTGTTCCCCAGAGTTTATAGTTTTTCTACTTTTAATGCTCTCAAATGCCACACAAATGCGTTCTCTAAGTTCCACCACTGTTTTTGGTTACAGTGATTGAAAAACAGTGTTTTTGACATAAAATGAAACGACGTAGGTGTAAGATCGGGGATCTTGGAGGCCATTGGATAAACGGTGGATTTCTTGTCTCCGTACATCCAATGCACTGTTTCGCTTTTAAACCAGCAATGACTCAATGAAAAAAACCAGCTGGAACTTTAAGAAAGTATAATTGAGGCGAAATGAACCATTGACTTAAAGAAATAAAAAGGGAAAGGAAAATGTGAATTTCTTAATTAGGTGCTAATTGCGTAATTACGAAATTACTTCAGAAAAATTTGTAGTGGAAAGATAGAAGAAAAGTAACAATTTAAAAAAAAGTAAATGTACTGTAATATGTGTAGTAGTAGAAAATATAAATGCTAAAATTTTGGTATTTTATTCGTGTTCAACCTATACAAAGAAATTTACAGATTTTAGTAGCAATTGGTTACTAAAATCTGTAAATTTCTTTGTATAGGTTGAACACGAATAAAATACCAAAATTTTAGCATTTATATTTTCTACTACTACACATATTACAGTACATTTACTTTTCTTTAAATTGTTAGTTAGTATGCAAAAATTCTTTAAAATGGAATTAAAAAAAAAGAAACTTTTCGAAAATGAATTCGATATTTTTTCTTCGATTTTACAATGCGAAGAAAATTTTAAGGATATTATAGTAGTGAGCATATTAATTGTATCAAGGATACCTTTTTTTGGATTTTTTCCAATTTAAAGACAAGAGTCTTTTCTTATGTATGCCCAAATACAGAAATGGTCCTGTCTAAATAATAATGAAAAGGAATCGTAACAAGAAAAGAATTATAAAAAGAATGAGGACAGATTTTTTAAAAATGAAATTCCATTCAATCAAAAAATGGAATTTACAACAAGTTTAACTTCCTGCCATATTTTTTGAAGAAAAAAATGATTATTTCATGGCTATCTAAGTGTGGTTATGAATCTCTCCAGATCTTAATTCCATAGACAATATCCGTTATCTGCAAATCAAGACTTTTAGAAATAGATTGTATTCCAAAATTTAGCCTGATTTGTTTGTTGATTCAAGAATAATATAAGAATTTAGGAAAAACTTTATGTTCCCAACATACTATGGTTTCCAGAAATTATGTTTGATTTAAAAAATACGCAAGCTACTGCGCTGAGAAAAATAAAGTATGGTCAGAACTAATAGAATATGGTAACATTTATAGTGTTTCTGGTTATTCCCGAAATGTGATATCCTAATGTCATCATGTTATCTTTAAGTGTTCCATAAAAATTATTTATTTGGTTGATTTACTCTTCAGGTTTTAATTTTTCTTAAATGTACACTAATAAGAGCTATAATTTTGAAAACCAGAATTTACGGAAAACAGTTAACATATGAACGGAAAAAATTACCAAATGGGTGGATTGAAAAACCGTATATATTTGTTTTATTTACCAGATTTTTTTTACGGGAAGTGTAATTTTACCAAACTTTTTTCTTCCTTGCTCAGTTGTGCCTTTGCCTGCGAACTTTAATATTTTATAATTATGTTTTAATATCATTTAATACTTAATCTCATAAATCAACTGTTTCGTATTATTATATGTTTATTGGAAAAAAATGTTTAACAAGTGCGAAGTGCATTTCAAAAAGATTTCTTGTGTCAAATAATACTAATTAAATAATAATACTAAAATTTTCTAAAACTTGTGTTGTCTGGATGAGCAATGGAAAAGAAAGTATTATTTAATAAGGAAATTGCAATTTAATTACGTCTTATTTTGTCAAATGCATATTTGATAGCATGAAACAATCAATAAACATTGCAGAATTCCTTATATAAGGAATTAAAAAGTTATTTTGGCATGTTTTTCTGCTCATTGTTTCGTTATTTCTTGTAAGATATATTTAGCTAAGCATTAACTAATTTAAGAATGAAAGTGATACTCTGTCTTATTTATCTGTGAAATTTTTTTAAATCCATATTTTAAAAAAACAAATTTTATATAGTATGAATTAACCTGCGCAATGAAAATACTCATACACATTTAACTTATAAGAATGAAATTGACAAATTTTCTAAATATGTATAATAGATTATGAAACTTATAAAAAGATAAAACTTTTTTTTAAAAACTGGTCCTTGGAGCCCAAGCATTTTAACATTGTTCTTGAAAAAGCCCCTTTTGAATATTTAGTATTTTAAAATTTATGTAGCGTAAATTAAACAGTTTGTTGAAAACACTTATACATTTCTTTAATTAATATAAATGAAATTAAAATTTTTTTGAATAAAGATCTGGTGAAGAATGATAACAGTCGTGAAGATTTTTTGAAAATTTTGCATTGGAAAATACTTAATTTAATTACTAGAAACAGTGACACTGTTGTAAGCGTTTTTTGATCCTGATATACTAATGGTGTAAATTAACTTCAGATCCATGCAAGTCAATTTTCGAACAATTGCTTTATTACAGTTTTACTACTGTAATTCTCATTTCCACTTTTACTACTTTTTAGCTTCCTTACCAAAAGTTCAAACCATTATGTCCTTGCTTTACGTGCAATAAAAATAAAACCAACATTTCCTTAAAACAGCTGCATAAATATGTTTAAAATCAAATGTATGCTAATTTACTTATTTTGTTTTTATTATAATATGCTTAGTTTGAAGCTTGCGATTAGGGACCTTAATTTGAAATAGGTGAGTAAATAAAGTATTTTAAAAATATGTAATTAAATTTTTTAACTTTACAGTCTAAACTTGATTTTATTGGTAAACTTAAAAATTAATGACATTTAGACACATTTAGTTTTAGATGTTCAAAGGTAACACATCTCATGTATTTTAATTCTATCAAAAAAACTCTGGTATAGGTAAGTATTTTCATGAAAATATGCATGATAATTATTAACTTTCGCTTTCCGTTAAGCATACTTCAACAAATTAAAAAAAAAACAAAGGTAAATAATTTTAGCAGTAAGATTATTGCTATAATTCACTACTTCCAGAATTAATTGTTGAAAAGAATGCTTGAAATGAAAGAATGCATTCCGGAAAATTCTGAACTTAACTTATCGCTTCTGTGGATAGATATGTGCTAAACAATAATTTTAATTTCAAGAACATTATTAATGTCAAAGACAGTAAAATTAATTTCAAGTTCATTACAAGGACAGCATTATTAATTTACGGACATTTCAAGGACAATATTATTAATTTCAGGAACGTTTCGAGGACATTTCAAGGACAATATTATTAATTTCAAGAACGTTTCAAGGACAATATTATTAATTTCAAGGACGTTTCAAAGACATTCCATGGACGGTATTATTAATATCATGACATTTCAGGACAACATTATTAATTTCAAAAGGGTAAATTAATATCTTCAAAGTTTCCTTACATGTGTTACAGTTACACAAATATTCTTAATAGCAGGAGAGCTTATCACCAGACTGATTCTTTATGCTGATTCTGCAAACGGTAGATGTGTCTCAAATATTTCAGGTAGTTGTGAACTTATTTCGATCGAATTTTTCACGTGATATATTTTGTTTATAAATGAAATTTTTTTCAATCATAAAATACTTTTTTAATTGCATTCCAAATAAAGTAATAAATCAAAAGACAATTGAGGAGTTCAGTCTACTAAAGATATTTTATCAAATTAAATTTTCTGACAAGAATCTCTGAAAACTTGAATTTTCCATTATTGTTTACTATGGAGAGCAGAAACATGATAATTAGTATGCAATCCATATAGTTTGCAAAAGCAAATAATATAGAATCTATTTTTTATCTTTTCTTAGGTTTGTATAAATTTTGAAGGATGATGAATATGATACAAATACGAACTTTAATATGGTGTTAGTTTCAACCATATTAACTTATCTCTGGAATACATGATACTATAGCTCAACATCGGAAACATTGTTCACCTGTATGTATAAATTAAAGTTGCAGCAAAATTGAAACCAATTATGCTTTAAAAAAAAAGCATTCCTGCAACAGTCCATTGTGAGCCAAGTGGGATAGGGAGGTTAAGGATCTATAATTTCCTGACCGATGGCGTGATCGCAGCGTTGTTGCCAACATTGCACACCAACCACCTTTACTTCCGAGATAAGCTAGCAGCCATCGATCTGCTATTGGAGTTCAAAACCTAGTTATTTACAGTAACAGCTCAAAGTTTTAATCTGAGCCATCAAGATTCATTATGTATTAGTTAATATAGTTGAACTTTAAACTGCTTTTTCTAAAAGTGTACACTGAGAAAAAATGGTTAAAATAACTAGGATATAACAGCCAGTATCTCTGGCTCCATGGGAACTCCAAAATGCGAGGTAATTTTTACCGAAGGCCTTTGGTAATCATTTTGGTGAAATTAATAATAAAATATAATTTTATAATATGTGATAGAATTTAATGTGGCAAAAATTGCTTATTTATCATGCTATTTTAGAGCATATCCTAAAAAGCATTTAATTGGTTAAATTTACTTTTCAGTGTTGTTTTTCTCATTAAATGTGTGATAAACTAACTGAAGTTTTAAAAACAAGAAATTCTGCGAATGGAAAAATTATCAAGGGAATGGTTTAAATACAGTATTTTTCAGTTTTACTGTCTAGAATTATGAATTATTTTACCAGAAATGTCATTACCACATAGTACAGTAAATTTACCAGAATTTATTCTCTGTGTACGATATAGAGACTACACAGTAAAATTCTCCTGCATATAATTTTCTACAATAATAGATATCTAAATATAGGTAGAATAGGTAAATAACAGTTATTTAAACATTTTAAATATATCTTAGTCTATTTTGTTTAAAATATGACTTATTTAATTCTTGGATTAGTAAAAGTGCAATTATCATAGATTCTTTTAAAGCATTTGAATAATTTTCTTATAATTTAAGTATTATGAAAATGGACTTTTTTTAAAGCTACAATTAATATAAAGTTCTCTAAAGGCTTACGTACTTTTAATATCACGCAAAACTACATTTAAGCCTCCTTATTGTTTCTAAATGTAATCTACTCTTTTTTTTTCTTAAGAAAACAGATCTCTATTTCATTTCAAATGTTTTCTGTCTGAATCCGCAATGCGTGGTCACGCAAGAAATACGGAAAGGAAGATAAAAATAGAAAGAATAATACTCTAACAAATAAAATTGAATTGCATGCTCCACATTCTCGTTCAATTTTTTTGAGCCAAATTTAAAGACGTAAAAACATTTTAGAGAAAGAGGTGGCTAAATTTTGTTTATAAATAATAAAAAATACCCATGATACAAACCATTACATTATGATCAGTGAAAAGCATAAATGTAGTTTGTAATAACTTAAATGAACAAATTTACATAATGGCTTTATAGTTAAAAATGTTAGTATTTCCAGAAACTAGAAATGGGAACTACATATGAATAAATAATGCATAAAATGAGATCTGGGCATTAAAACTTGCTGTTTGATGAACAAAGTGTAATGATGATAAAAAAAAAGTGTTTATATGGTTGGTGATGATGATGCAATGATTCTGAGCAATGCTTATGGTGAATGTTACTTTTACGCTTATATTTTAAAATTTATTTAATTATTGCTGATTAATATTCATGTTATATTTCACCGCAAAAACTCATTTAGCATGTTTACAATTTCGTCCCTTTAAGCAATATTTTCTTTAAATGGTATACATATACGCTTTTTGTACAGGAAATGTGCATATTTACACTAAATAATGAAAAAATAATAATGAAAAAAAAAAACTTTCGAGGCTGTTTTTAAAACCTGCCATGAGCCTTGCACATATGAGGCATTTGAAATATTTTTTCTTATAAAAATGATCAAAGATATTTTTATAACTAAGGAAACGAATATTATTGACATCAGTTGAAAAATTTATTTTTTAATATTTATTGAATCTCCAGATCTTGTACTGAGTATTGTTTTACTCTCATTATTATTAAATTTAAAATATATTTTTTTATTATATTTGCTTAAATCATATTTACTGATATTTAACGATAATATTAACGATATAATTATAAATTATATTTAACGATAATATTAATGATATAATTATAAATTATGTTTAACGATAATATTAACGATATAATTATAAATTATATTTAGCGATAATATTAACGATATAATTATAAATTATACAATCTGTTGTTAATAAATCTGCATGTCTGTATAATATGTTTTTTTTTGACATGTTTTAAACCACAGTCATATAGATTTTTTTCTCGTTTTTAAGCACATTTTTAAAGACAAGCCTTGGAAATCAGACAAAAAGTAATGCCTTAAGATAAAAAGAATATCTTTGGTAACTTTGCTGTTTAGCTATGCTGATCCCCAAATCACTAATAAATGTAAATTTTTT
This sequence comes from Parasteatoda tepidariorum, assembly GCF_043381705.1. Taxonomy (NCBI): domain Eukaryota; kingdom Metazoa; phylum Arthropoda; class Arachnida; order Araneae; family Theridiidae; genus Parasteatoda; species Parasteatoda tepidariorum. The sequence continues at coordinate 70,557,664 of NC_092211.1, read as the reverse complement.
TCAGATCATTACAATTCAAAACACAGTTGATAGCCTTTTAAATTAATCGTCAAGGGAGTTCTTACCTCATGTGAGCAAAAGCCTTATATAGCTATGTCATTTTGACTATTAAAAAGTCGATTAAAAATGTTTTTTTTTTCGAATCTTGTAAGTTTTCGCGCATAATAAAAACAGAAAAATGAGTTTTTTTCTTTTTTACCATTAGCGGTTTTTGTGGTTTTCCTCTCCATGTAACGCAAATGGAGTTTAATCTACTAGGGGAAAATTTCTTCCAATACTTGATCCAGGAATTCCCTTGTCTTCTGGATTGGTATCAAAATTACAAGGTTACGAAATTAACATTGGTAGTCACAAATTAAAAAAATTAGGTCGGCTATTCAACAATGGTTATAATTTAATTTATGTTTTATTTATTCGGAGTAAATTTGAGAAAGAAATGGCTTTTGTGAGGGCAATGTTTTGTAAAGAGATTGCGTTTTGAAGCTGATTTGGCACAATTACGAGTAAATATGCCATTTGTGCGCACTATTGCACAAGGATTACACTTTTACGCTATACTTGAAAGCTTGCTTGCATGAAAACTGATTCATCACTGAAGTCTGATTCATTATTTCCCCATAATTTAATAAACTTTTGTATAGAGATATGTAAAATATTCCTTTGAATGAAAAAAGATGTCCACTGTGTTATTGAGTAAAAAAAGGATCTTTTTCATAAACCTGAGAAAGTTTACTGACTAACCCATATTTTATACATAATTTTGTTGCCGTAAATGATCACAAGCCAACATATATAGATATTAAAATATATAAACCCCACCCAAAAATTGGTGACACTTGGACTTGATATGAACACGCCTACCTTGGCAGAAACGCCCACCACGATTTGAACACGCCTACTTCGATTGATGGTCCACATTGAAGAGTTGACTTGCTACTTGTGACTGCAGCATTATCCACCATCCTCCTACTGTTGCTACTCACTTTCGATCACACATAACGTACAACGTATTCACTCGACTGCTAATGGCAACTTAGAAGCGACCACGACCGTGAACTTAATACTGCTCTGAAGATCTCACATAGAGCTTCTCACATAACAGCGAAGAATCAACTGGTATTATCCGTTCATCGAATTCTATCTCAGTTATAATTCTGGTAGGGGAGTACTGTAGTGTGTCTACCACTACAAAAATAAAATTCCAATTGACTAGTGTATAAGACATGTTAACTCGATTCTATGGTGGGGTAACTTTTCATAAATGAAGGTTGACATTGTCGATAACTACTTTCCCCATAGGGGGCAACCAAAATAAGTCTCGAAATGCGCATCCGTGTCCTATTAGTATAGGAAAACCAATAGATTCTGATGAACAAAGGAGGCCTTCGAATGAAGTGACCCTGAGTTATACGGGTGCAAATATTCAATTGTCAAGAAGTACTGTTTACGGAGCTCCACGCTACAACTGAAGAAAGTTTCGTTATATAAATGTTCAGATATTACATGCCTTATAAGACAGGACAATAAAAACTGAAGCATAATAAATGAACATGAATCATAGATGAATTTGTCCAGATGTATAGAGGAAACATAACATCACGTCTACATCATTAACTATGTGGTAAAAACTCTTGTAGAGTTCCCAAAGCAACAAGAAAACACATTTAAAGATGACTGTCTTCTACATAGCACCAAAACTGTAATTGAGAAAGTTCTCAATGTATATAGAAACAGGCAGATGAGCAGATCTAATATTTTATGTTCACAATTAAAATATAAATAATTAAAATTATGAAAACAATAAAGATTTTCCTTTTCGCAATGAAAGATAGCAATTTAGATTTATTTTTATTCCTAAAAGACATTGAATTTAATTATTTCTCAAAGTTCATTACTGTATTCAAATTATGTTTAGATATATGCAGTTCATCATTGTTTTGTTGGTTAAAATCCTTGACCCTATTCCCTTTTCAAACATATATAAGCTTTCTTGGAATTAATTAAATGGTACATACTAACTCAAATACTAACTGGGAATGTTAAGTTAGCTTTTCTCTGCCGAGATTGTAATTATAATGACAGTCACGCAGGTTTGTAGTGAAATCTTAGTTATTCTAAAGCAATTAATTTGATTAATAGGAAATGGACCTAAATAATAAGCATTGACTTTTAAATAAGTTCAATTATTAAATAAAATGATAACATTGAGATTAACAGTTGATGACGTTTTCTTAAAATGCTCCCGTAATAAAAAATTTATATTTGCAGATTGTAGAAATCAAATTACATGGAATGGAAATGGAATAAAGAAACTTTAATTCAATTATGGTATTTATGCTTCCCTATAATTATTAAATGCTAGCTTAATACACGTTCTAAATACGGGGTGAAAGTAGTGAAGGATCGAAAATTTATTATTAGTCAATACTATCACTACTAACCGCCATAGTTGTTCAATCTAGTCGTGGTAAAGCTAGGAAGCTTAATATAGTGGCCGCTGCAATGACGCACTAATCATGACGCAAACGTTTCCAATCTCAATACTACAAAAAGTTCTTTATCTGGAAAATATGATCTCTATAGATTAGTCAGGAGAACAGTAATTTCAATTTCACCTTTTCCTAATTTCGCTACATCTTAAAAACTTTTAAGCGAAGGGAATGTATGTCATAATGTTATTGCGGTGGGCACTATATAAAACTTCCTTACTCACCCTGGACTTGGGTGTACGATTATGGTAGTTGGAGTATCCAATTATATGAACCCTGGACCTTGGATCGAGTCCTGCTGGCAGCCAACGAGCATCTCTCACGCACTTTTCTCCCTTTACGCTACTTTTAAGACCATGCATATTGTTTACAAATGAGTTTATTCTGATTTAATTTTAAATGCATAGTGCATAGGGTTTTCAAATTTGACTAGTAATTGTTTCGGAGCTATTTTGACATAATTTTGAGAAATTTTTTTTTACAGTGCAGCATGAATTTGTTTTAGAGGATATTTCACCCTTCTTTGCTCTTTCGGCCTTATTAGAGATGGTTAAGAGTTTGAAAAAATCTTTTTCTTTTCAGTTTAATGGATTCAGTGTTGTGCCATTTTCTTCGAAAATTTTCTAAACTTTTTATTTTTTCCAAGGAAAACATTAACATTTTTGTACACCTACTCTTCTTCTTTACAGACTGTGACAAGACATCTCTGTTCGTAACGCTTTCGGTCTAGGTTACAGGCAGAAAAATTATGTCAATGCTTCAATTGAGCATTAATTTACAAAGAATCTCAAAGGTCTATAGCTCTTTTTCTATAGTTTTACGAGGTTCTATTATGCCACATTAAGAGAGGTCATTGTGGAATATCGCACACATAAATATCAGGGTTTTAATGGTAATATTAGCGAAGTGAATTGACTTAAAAGTTTAGATATTAAATCTCAAAGCCCAGAATTAGATTCAATGAAATATAATAAACAACAAAAAGGAATAGTTTTCTTAGAGAATCTATATATATATTTAAAAAAAACTAGCATTTATTAATATAAAATGGAACCCTCTTGTTTTAAAGCATTTTGCGAATCAGAAAACCTGAATTAAATATTTCAACTTCAATTGAAAGATTGCGATTTCAATTCCAACTTTATAAACTTCATTACAGTTTGAGAGTGAAGAAATATCGCTCTGACTCATGGGAAATCTCCTATTTCGAAGAATATTAACAGACGTTGGCTGAAAATGTTTCCTGTAATTCATTTTGTCTGTAGCTTTGGAGCTCTGGGCATTTATCATCAACTCGGGGATGCGTACTGTTATTAAAGAAATTCTAATTTGAAGTCTGAGGCTTGTTTGCTTTGGAGAAGTCTTATTGAAGAAAAGAATTCCAATATTGCAATTAATCTTTTGGAAAGCCCGAACAATGCTTTGAGCACTTTAAGGGAATGTTTTAGATTCAATACGCCATGATTAAAGTAAAGAATGCGATTTATGTCAATTGCTGTAACAATCAATTAAATTGTGTGAATTGATTTGGTAATCTCATGGCTCAACGAAAATATTCCTTGAGGTATGTTCTAGAATTCAATGGAATTATTCCATGAAATACGTTCTAGACTTTTCTGCATTTATATTTTCAATTTAAGGTTACAAGTTTATGATTCTGAACATCAGAAATTGTAAATTTAAAGTGTATGTTGGCAAAATGAAATAAAATACTGGAATGTTTCTGACTTTAATTGAATAAAACTTGTGTTTTTTTCTTAAATGAATATTTTTTTAGAAAATGTGTGAAGTTCTTTTTTCTCACTTATAATTATGTAAACTTTATTTGAAAAAGAACGGTTTTAAATATATTTTGAAATTTATTTATCTGTATTATTTATGTATTTCCATATTTGTTTAATCTTTGAAAGGAATAATATTGAAATATTCTTAATTTCTGACTTCCTTTCATCAATTTTACTCTGAGAAATAAAAGTATGGCTAAAACTACCAGAATATTGTATATTTTAGTGTCTTGCTCTGTGAGAACATTAAAAAGATTAATAAGTTTTATCAAAGCAATGTTTTTTTTCAAAATTAAAAATAAAATGTGGTTTTATAATAATGTGAAGGAAAACTGATAAATGAGGTAAAATTAAGTAATTTTTTAATGATACCTTAGAGTATGGCATAAAATAAATTGTTTCGGTTAAATTTATTTTCAGTTTTGTATTTTTTACTGGATATGTAGTTATAACAGCTATTATATTGAAAATCAGAATTTCCGGTAAACCATAACCATATGAACGGTAAAATTACCAAATGAATGATTTAAATACCGTACATTGTGGTTTTTATTTCTAATATTTTTTACTAGATTGTATTTAAATTTTTCCAAAATTTTTTTCACCGAGTGAAAATTTATTTTATGGGATCTTTAAGGGTTTTAAACTTGCTCCCACTTTCAATCTCTTTGTATAATTAATTTGAAATAAGGACTTTAAATATATCTGGAAATTCTTTTATCTGTATTGTTTCATTAATTGTTTAATCGTTAAAGGGAATATTATTAAAATATCCTTAACTTCAGACTTCTTATTATTAACTTTATATACTCAAATGTTTGAAATGAATTTTAAATGAATAAAAGCCTCAATTTTGAACTCTCTTGCAAATCAGAGAAACTTTAAAAAAACCGAAATATAAAGTACTCTTTTAGGTTCTGTCAGTGAGTAAAAAGCGGACCACCATAATTAACTTTTGATCAAATAATCGGATCTTCACGTTATGGGTCTCAATCTTAATTATATAGAACACACAAAATGGCTCAAGGGGATGATCTCAAATATGTTAATTAATTATTGCATTTTACTTTTTAGTAGGCAGTTCTACTTTTTGCGTATTTTACCATACCTCGAAAATTATTTAAGCAATACGGAAGCTTTTTGCTCACAATTATAAAATTTGTTTACTCAAAAGTAATTCCATGTAAAATGTAAATTTTAGAAGTTGTTTAATATTTTGTACAATAATAGTAAAAAAAATTGAATTATAACAAGATCTGAACTAAATCGGTCGAATAATTTTTGAGAAATCAAATTTTAAAAGAAATCATGATTTTATAAATGATAAGTACATAAAAACGATAAATTGGACAATTACTCAATACGGTCTTCGTATTGCAATCAAATCTATATTTATTAAATAAACCTTTAAATAAACAGACTGGTATCGAGTTGGAAGTATGGAGCAAACATTTTGCGACATTTACACAAAGACTTCGTCTTGCCTAATTCGGGTGTGGGGATTTCAAATCAGAAATTAGTTTTTTTTTATCTTTATTTTATTTATTTTTTAAAATTTTCGGTGAGTTCAAACATTTTTGCACATTAACATACAATTCTTTTATCCAAAGATAATTCCACGTAAAAAATAACTTATACCATATTTTTTTTAATTTTGTATCATTTTATTTAATAATAGCCGAAAAATGTTAAATTCTAATGCTACAAATTTTTACATTATTTTAAAAAATGCTATTTTGTATGGGAGTTACAACATGCAATAGAAATTGATTGAATAGCTCCTGAGATATCAAAATTTTAAAACGCATTTTTCTCTTTATTCGTTTAATATTTTATTTCTCAACTTCAACTCGACTGTTTTTGTTCAGAATTTGTATGCCATGTACAGTCCGCAAAAAAAAAACGAATCACCCTGAATAACTTTCGTTCTAATGATCGGATTTTCACGAACTAAGTGTCAATCTTAATGGTTCCTGGGGGTGACCTCAAATATGCTAATTAATTAGTGCTAACTATTAATTAAGTTACGAAATCAGACACAAAAACGTACTTTCTCTGAATAAACATGCATTTTTTTTTACATATTTGGATTTCTTATCTTCAAAATATAGGGGGTAGCCGCAATCTGGGAAATGTGGTCCCCATAGTTTGGTCAGGAGAGCGATTCAAAGTTCGTACCCCTTAATGTTAATTTCGCTTTTTGCGTTTTCAGTCATATTTTCAAAACTAATGAAGCAATTCAAAAAAAATTGCACCCACTCATAAAACTCATTTACCCAAAGATAATTTCATGCAAAAAATAATTTTTAATAATTATTTATTATTTTTTATTATTTAATTAAAGTGAGGATGAAAAAATATTGAATTATAAGGTATGAATTTTTTTATACCATATTAATCTACATATTTTTCAATTGAAAAATCTAAAGTTTCAACTGTTTTTATTTATTAGAAGCTGAGAAAAATTAAAATTAATTATTTTTAAAAAAATAATTTGGCGACAATAAAGAAATAACTAATTGGGGCGATTAATATTAAAATGTGATAAACTTGGGAGGAACTTGACTTCGCGCGCGTAGCGTAAAATTTCATTCATATTTTTTTCGCTAATAATCGTTTGCTAATCTTTTTATTTTTATTTCTTTCACACTATAAAATACGATGTTTCTTTTTTAGTCATTTAATAATTTATTTGCAATTTAGTAAAGAATTTTGAATAAAAAACACTTTATTCAACAAATGTCTAGTTTTAAAAAAGCGTGCTTCTGATAGAATACACCAGATTGTGCTTATTTAATGTGATTATTTTTTATTTTTTTTATTTTGTTTTTCAATAACTGATACAATTTCAATAATATACATACGTATGCATAGATTTGGAATAATATATTTATCAATTTCTTGAATATATATTTTATAAATATTAATAAAAATACGTAGTCAACATTTTTAAACATCTCTCACAACATCGCAAATTTCTCAACATCTTATAGGGTAAACTAAACAATGAAGGAACACTTAAGCTTAGCTTGCCTTTAAAAAAAATTCATAAAAATTTCAAAATTTGTAATTTTAGCTAAATGATGGTTTCGACATATTTGTTATTAAATGCAAATTATGTAAAAAAAGTTAGATAACTTACATAATATTGTTTTAAGCTTTTGGTGGTTTAAATAATAAGTAGTAAGATGACCAAGTGAAGGAACAGTTCTTACCAGTGAATAAACACTAAATTTTCCAGAGAATGAACACTTAATTTTGATAATGTTTGATGCTCGTTAGGAATCCATAGGCCACACAAATGTCTAAAAACAAGATTTTTCTTGGAATTACGACATATAACCATAGTTAATGTGGAAAATATTACTTTTTTTTCAGTCATGGAATGGAAAGTAAAATATGTTTGAATACATAATTTAAAAAAAATGTTTTTCATTTTTTTATCACAGTTTAATAGTCCGTTCTAAATTATGAATGTTTATCGTTGCGTAATCCGATGATGTTTTTATTATTATTATAATTCGATCATTTTTTAGTTTACTCTTTTCCCCATATTTTTTAAGCTTTTTTTTAAAAATCTTTTTAAGTATTTTTTTTCTCTTCGTCATGAGTAATTTATTTCTTTTTCTATTGATTCAACCTTCCTCTTCTTTCCAAATTTTTGGCCAATGTAAATGTATCTTCGAAATTTCTCTTGATTTTCCAGTTCCATTTCCAGAATTCCTCACTGGATAATAAATGAGAAAAAGAAGTTTTGAAGTTTGAGTAAAACCCATCTCTCATTGACTTATATCTAGTAGTTACTTATGAAACCAATTGTTTTTGCAACTAACAATGCCTCAAGAGGACTTATCTCAAAATCAGTTTTCAAGATACTTTCATTATTAATGTTAGTTGTCTCAGCTTCAGAGCCAAAATTTGATTATACAATTGTTCTTTTTGAAATAAATTCTTCAATATTGAGAAAAGCACAGGCTATTGGATATTTGGGAGATTAAACTTTTCTGTCAATGTTCCTTAAAAAATTTGCAACTAACTTGTGAGATTTCCTTCTCAAGCTTCTCAAGAAATAGCGCATCGCTACTCTCGAAGCATGTGTTTTGTTGATAAGTTGTCTTGCTCATTAACTCTTGGTGTCTGTTTTGCATGCATTTGTTACAGACAACGTTTTCTACATCGAATGGAAAAATTTCGCATTTCATAAAAGCATTTTAACTTCATCAGTTGATGCCTCAAATCTTATTTAAAAATGGATGTAAAATTTTCTAGACATATTGTTTTACAAGTCTTTTGTTTTCAAGATCTAACGAGAGATTTCCAAGAATTAGGTAGAAAACTAAACCAGAAAAAAATTTGTTTTGAGGAACAGAACTTGCTCAGTTTCAAATTGATATGAGATTTATACCTATCCAGAAGAAGCAAAATATGGAATTTGATTGCATTTTTAATTAGCCATGGGTAGAAACATTTGCAATATATTTGTAAAATGTTGCTGCGGTCATCGTTTCATTTCATGAATAGCTTTTTCCAATGAAATATGTAGCAGGGACTGATTCTGTAATATCTCAACGAATTCTTCTGTAAGGAAAAACTACCAATGAAGGTACTTTTTCTTTCCTAGGTACTTTAAAATATAAATCCTTTATAATTTTTAAGGCCGAAGATTTTTCCCGTTTAAGGGCAGTATTCGACTCTTGTTTCATTCGCATTGTAAATGCAATCACTTTATAAAAGGATGCCAGGGCTACTTCAGTCCAAAAGATTCTTCTGAAGTTCTTAAAACCAGTATTTCAAATATTATTCTCTAAGGGAGGTTTTGCCTTTTGAAATTATCTTCGCATTGCACTGTGTTATCGGTGGATGTCGCCTTAAAAAAACTTCACCCATTTTTAACCTAGATAATTGTCTTTAAATGGATTTTTCCTACCAGTTCCCGTTAGGACATTAAAGACGGCAATAAGATAATAATTTAGCTAATTATTGGCACAAAATCCTGCAAAGAAATTTTCCATTCAAGCTTTTATTATTATATTTAGTTGTTATATTTAGTTAAAAAACATAGTTTATTAAGGTGGGATAGCGTTATAGGAACTATTCATACAACATTTAACTGAATTTTAGGAGTCCTCTATGTCGCTGAACTACTAATTATCCATGTAAAATCATATTTCACACATACTATTCATTCACAGGGAAATCTGTTCTCAGTGAAGGAACATGCCAGTTCCTTCACTGTTTAGAAGTTTTTTTTTTTTTATTATTTTTAACATAATTTTGATTTGTAATATGACAAAAGGTACAAGAAAATTAAAATTTTTCTTTTATTTTCATTAACTTGAAAAAATCCCTGTAAAGGAACACTTGTTTATTCATTGGTTTTTCATCGTTCGGTAATAAAGTTAATAAACACCCCCTAATCTCAGTACTTGCTTATGTTATGATGCTTAAAATAAATAAAACGTAACTTCAATG
>NC_092211.1:70471062-70545197 GCF_043381705.1 Parasteatoda tepidariorum | reverse complement strand
ACACGGTTAATATATATATATATATATATATATATATATATATTATACATACATAATATATATTATACAATATATACATAACAGGGGCTAGCAGAAATTGTGACTTCTAGGGCAGTTAGAGCACATTACCAGGATTAAATTTGCATAGAAACCCATGCCTGGAAAGGTTTTCATACGTGGCCAGGGCAGCTTCCTCATTGTTACCTGTGCAAAAGCACACAAAAAATAGTTGAACCCTTAGAGACGACTTAAACTTGTAAATTCAACAAAAAGATGCTGAAATGCAATTGAAATGAACTTCACCTTTAACTGCAAGAGAGAAACCTATAGCAGATTTGAAATCATTGATACAAAATTATCTACGATCTGTTAAAAAATCTTATGCAACGCTGCAATTTTTTTTCTTTCGTATTGGGTACTAGTTCGGTAAACGATGTGGGCCCGACGGTTTGAAAATAACTTTAAAAATATATAAAAGTAAAATTATTTAAAAACCAAATGAGTAGTAATTAAAATACATAAACATAAGCTATTAATTTCATTTAATAGCAAAATATTATTGAAAAATAACATCAACAATATTTAGATTAAAAAATAAATCAGAAAAAAAATCATTAGATAATCAGAAAAAAATTAAAAGGAACATATAAATAAAACTTTATGAAATATGCAGAAGATATTTTTTGTAACATCTACGGAGAAAAGAATTCTGGTAAAATTACCATACTGTATGGTAATGACACTTCTGGTAAAAAATAATTCATAATTCTAGTATTAAAAACCGAAGTATACATTTAAACCATTCCTTTGGTAAGGCGTTTCGTTCACATGGTAACAATTTAAAGGAGAATCTGATTTTCAAAATTACAGCTCTTATTTCCACTCATTTAGTAAAAAATACAAAATTGAAAATCAATTTAACTGAGTAAATGGTTCCCATACCATTATAAAAGGAATTATGATAAAATTATCAAATTTTACCCTATTTATCAATTTTTTCTATATTGTTAAATCATATTTTGTTGTTAAATTTTTTAAAATTATTACCAAAACACTTTGGAAATATCGAGCTTTTTTGATATTCCCATACAACCAAATTTAAAAGCCATGCATTTTGGATACGATTAGCCATATTATGATTAACCATATTTTGACCATCTTTTTTTTCTCAATGAAAATTTTCCTTTTTTTAATCCATTGATCTTCGCATTATGTAAATATTAATATTGACGAAATAATGAAAAATTCTTAAAGTTATACGACAATTTTTTTTCTAAAAAAAAGGTGAGAAATTTTAAAACTAACCCGTGTCACGATTGAACTAAAATTGGCTGTAATTTTTAGATCTGATCCATGGCATGCAATAAACTGGTTTCTTTTATTGCAGAGAAACCAGCAATTGAAAAATCTATAACTAACTCTCCGTTTGTTAACAAATCTCTGTAAATCACTAACCGAAAATTTAAATTTACAGGAGCACAAATTTGGATTGCATTTACAATAATGCAAAATTTCGTGCAGCTGTAAGTACAGCATATTATCCATAACTTTTCGTAAAGCATTTTACAGCATTTTTACGAGAGAAAGGAAAAAAAAGGAGTTAATTTTAACTTCTCTTAAAATAATTATTTTGAACACGTTTAAATTGTTTTCAATCTATGTAGTATCATTGCATAACTAAAAATCTTAATAAATAAATAAAACGATTTTCTTTTTCAAATTTGTAGAATTTTTCTAGAGCTATTGATTGGGATAAAATTTTTATTCCTAAATTTGTTGCAAAAAACCTGTTGCGAAATTCTTTAGAAATCTTTAATGAATACTTGTAAAATATGAAGATAATGAGTTATGAAAGTTAAACACCATTTTTACTTTTTTTTAATTTTTAACTTTAAGCAAATAAAGAAAATTAATGCTATCTAATACTGACTACTAATACTATCTAATACTGTCTAATTAGTCATAATATTATTCAATTCTTCTCTGCCTTTTTTTAATTGTTATTATTTTCAGCCCTGCATTCCTCTGTAGTGATTTGCAAGATTTTCGTTGCAATTTTTTTTCCTGTTTCAAAAATAATCTGCCACCATACATTTCTTTAATTTATTTTAGATAAAAACTCTAAAACTTTTATTGGTGGTCATTACGGAGCTTTGGATAACCACCTATACAATTATTTATATGAAAAAAATAAACATAAAACTTTAAGTTACCCTGTTGAAATTAATGTATAGCAAACCCTGCCTACATTAATTGTTTTTTTTCCACAAATATTTATATTATTATTTGTAAAGCATAAGAAATAGTCCCATATGAGCCTTTGCAAACAAATGAACGGCCGAACTGGAGATTCTTAAGAAGTCTAGAGCCCACCCCTGGCTGTCATACTATTGAAGAAGAGAAGTCCTATATTATATTCAATGCTTTGTTTACTTTCATAATATATGCAACTAAAGTACTACTGAAAAGTTTATGATTTGAAATACGAAACACTGCACGATTTAGAGACATAAGTTTTCATAGCTTTATAAAAAATTATTTGTAAATCTTAGAACATCAGTTAGAAAACAACCCATTAATATTTATTTTCAATTAAAAAATCACCACAAAGAAACATAAATATAAAATACTTAAATAGAAAATGATAAAGTTTAAAATTACTTATTTTTAATTAAAATGTTTCGTAAGAGATGTTTTAACATACAACAGAATTTTATTTCATCTTAAATTATTTCATCATAAATAAAAAATTTACTTTATCTTAAACTCATTATTAATTATTTAAATATAATTTAAACTTAAAAGTGAAGCATTTAAAATCAACCCAAATTCAATAGCCTTTTATAGCACAAAAATATTTCTCAGAAAAATAAAATGGCAAAATTCAGAATTCCTTTGATTAAAAACTACAAAATTCATTCAAGCAAATACAAAATAAAATAATAAGTATTGGAGAAATTAAATTAATTTTAAAAAACTAGAATTAAGTAGATACTTTATTAAATGGAAGTTCGTGGGAATTAATTAAAATTTTATCCACATATTCACTCAGGAAATATAATAATGAAAATTTTAAGAAAGTATATTAAAATGATGAAGAAACGAAAGTTTACTCAAAAATGATTTCCCATAGGAAATCAGTTCTGTTTTTCAGGTTACAATAAAAAGTAAAAAATATATATCTTTATTTCAACTAAAAAAAATTTCTTTTTCTATTGGGACTCAAAAAATTTATTTCATGAATTGTATTTTAAACATTTATTATAACAAGACTCAAAGTTTCACTGAATTGTATTAAAATCAAACTAAAAACTATTTAATTCCATAATTTGTCTGTAATAAATTCAATTAATCATTGGCAAAATATAAAATTATAAATTTTGTTTTAAAGTCTTCCCTCTTAAAGTTTGCAGTATTATTTCCTATTGAATAATAAAATCAGAGTATTTAATATAGAATTAACTACAACTGCAATAATATCGAATTAAGGAAACATTGAGTGCAAAATGATAATGGAGCAAACTGAAATATTTTTCATTTAATTTTTTCATTTTTAATTGTATAAAATTTTATTAGTTCGTAAGGTATGCCATAAAAATGCAAAAAAATTGATCTAAAACAACGGTGCTTGAAGTCCTAAAATCAGACTCAGAAGCGCTATTACTCTAAATATATATATTGAGCCTTTAAAAATGGGGTACAGCCGAAATTTTAAAAACGTTGTCCATTTTTAAAGCATAGTTTGAGAGGTAAACCTTAAATATGATAATAAGTCAAAAAATATGGTGTTTTAGATTGCAGTAACAAACAAAGAAGTGTATTTAGTAATAAAACCATTAGGGGATAGTGTTTCATGCGTTGCTAAGATATAGAGATAGTCACAATTTAGAAAATAGGGTCTAAATAGGACCATATTTTAATTTAAGAGTATTCCTTGCAAACATTGCAGCACTCTTAAGGCACACCTTGCAAACAGTATTAATAGTTAGCAAGGTATACCTTAAAAAGTCTAATCATAATTAAAACAGTACGGGGATCATTCAGCTGTAAAATTATATACAGAAGCGTATTTTCTATTAATATACATATTGAGATCATCCGGGCCAAATATCCGCAATCTGGAAATAATTGTCCAAATAGGACCAGATTTTAGGACCAAAAATGAGATTAAACTTAGTTTAATCACGTTAATGGAATCGTTGCTATAAATGATATACTTAAAAATAATAATCTTTATAAACCTGAAATTTGGCAATTTTCCATTTTTTTACTTCCTAATGTAACTAATTTCTGCAACGCATGCACTGTTAGAATTGTCATTCTAAAAATGTGGTACAAAAAACGAGCAGAAATCTATCCATCCAATTAACCTTGAAGTTTAAAGTAAATAATATTTCTCACTTTTACAGTTTAGAAACCGTTTACAAATAGTATGGTTAAAAAAACCTCAAATACAAAACACTAATACAATTTTTAACCACTTACAACTAGCATGGTATCAAAACCATAAATAAAGATCTAACTGGACATTGGAGATAGTTCAGCAACTTTATTATGTTGCCATCTTTGCGTGAAAGAGAGTATTATATTCTAAAACTTAGGGTTACAAATTGGAGACTGCGGGGCACTGGAGTTTCTTCGTATAATGAAGGGAATGATAATATTATGAAGTCCACGCTGGTACTGGAACTCCCGTTTTATCGTTCTGATGTTGACCGATTAACCATTATGTGTGCCCATCTGTGACGAACTAAATGGCCTCATTAGATAAGTCTAATTGGTGCGATAAAATTCTGATTGTTTTTAACGTATTTAGTGAAAGCAGGTAACAAACAGTCACAGTTAACAGTTTGAATACCATATTATTTTGACTGTTTTGTTTGAGTATGGTAAAATAGCAATCAAATAAATTGTTATTCAAACATTTTTTCTGAGAAATTTCTAACAGTGTAGCTAGATGTTATAATTAGGAGACTTTAAGTAAGTATTAGAAAAATAATAATATAAGTGACGTTATCTCAGTTACATAAACTGCTCGCCTTATTTAACCAGAAAATTCTCATCAGTACGTATCTAGCTGATTTATTTCTAATTTCAGTATTGTTTTAACGCAAATTAGTAAAATATCTAAATCTATTATGAGCAGTGATTTAAATGAATAAGATAAGAAATACAAACTTCAAAGAATACATTAAAAAACATACAATATACAGTAACCCTCTAGATATACCAAAATAGAAAATTATTCCAGATATCCTATCAGATACAACGGCATTTAGTTGCACTGTGTGCAAAAAAGAAGAAAAGAAAAAAAGAACTTGACGCTTTAAATAAATTTTGATTTATCAGATCTTACCGTGCTGGAACTCGGTCTTAATGGTTTAGAGGGATAACCTCAAATATGCTAGTTAATTAGAGCAGACGATGTTTTATATTACAAAATGGGGCATAAAAACGTCCTTTCTCAGAACAAACATACCTTTTTCTCGAAGGATTTGGATTTCTGACTATCAAAATTAAATCTGGCAATAATGTCCCAATATAGTTCGGTGAGTTCAAATATTTCAGTGAAACTTTATTCAAGTATTAAATAGTTCGTACAACTGGACTAATGACAACTGATTTTATTATAACACGATTAAAATATTAACAAAGTATTACTGTGATTCAGGTACATTTAGAGTATAAAGCATTTATTTGATATAAAGGAAGTACAAATAATAACAAGTATTTAATAGTTCTAAAACTTTGCTTCATTAACAACATGAAAATTTAAGTTCTTTAATAAACGAGGTTTAATAATTAATTACCAATAAACGGGGTTAGATCGAAAAGTGAGTTAAAGCTGCTAATTAGAATTCGGGTATTTCTCATTAGAAATTAATGAAATAGACCTTTTGAATCAGCACTTGAAATGAGATCACGTGTTTAATGAAAACGCAAGCGTTTGAAACACTAAGCCTGGCTGATAGAGCTTTTAGGCCTATGTCCAAGTGATCGTGAATTCAATCCCGTATTAAAATTCGATTTCGCATTAAAATTTGGTAATTTCATCGCGATACATTAGAGCATGGCATAGGAAAATTTATTCAGTTAAATATATTTTTCAGTTTTATATTTTTAGTAAATGTGCCGAAAGAAAAGCAATAATTTTTAAAACAAGAATTTTCAGTTAAATCGTTATCATATAAAGAGAAAAATTACTAAATGAACTGTTTAAATACCGTTCGTTTCGGTTTTATTACCAGGCTTATGTTTTTAATCAGAAACGTTTTGACCAATTCAGTTTTATCAGAATTTTTTTTCTTCGTGTTCAATCACTTATATTTATTCTTAAGTTTATTTAGAACATTAATGAAAAATATTTTGTAATTTGACTTCATATTGTTAAATAAATTATCTTTTATGAGCATATAAGTTTCGAATTTGAAAGGAGTGTTTTTTTTTTTTTTATATAAAATCATGTTCTTACATACTTTTTAAAAAAAGCAACACTCAGATTCAACGTATATACGTTTGATTCAAATGTTGCCAACTTTGAGAAAGAAATACTTTTGCTTTTGGTGTGATGTAGGTAAGAAAAGACATTAATTTACATGATTTTTGATTATTTAAAACCCGTTCTTGTTCTAGTTGATTTTCATTTAGTTCGATTTTTATCATGAATTTGTATTTTTTATGAAACTAAAAAATAATTATCAACGGTAAAGCGATTATGTTTCTACTTGAATCTTTTAAATATTTTAAATAAACATACACGGAGAAAAAAAATCTGGTAAATTTACTGTCATTTATGGTAATGACATTTCTGGTAAAAAAGAAACATTTTCCAGTTAATAAAAAAGCAGTATTTAAACCGTTTATTTGGTAATTTTTTCATTCAATGGAAACGGTTTACCAGAAATTCTGCTTTTAGAAATTCTAGTTCGTATTTCCAGAATATTCGGTTTCTATGCTATACTTTAAGTTATTATGGTAAAATTTTCAATTTTATACCACATTTACAAATTTTTATCGCACATTTTAAAACCTTATTTTACTGTTAATTTTACCAAAGTCTTTACCAATGCGCTTTAATAAATTTACTAATATTTTTAATATTCTCATCGAGCTAAAAACAGAAAACATTTTACATTCTGGTAAATTTTACCATAAATCTTTTTCAATGTACACGCTTTTTCATGAAAGCATTTTGTTTAATATTTGAAAACACTTTTGTCTTTCAATTAAACAATGGTTAAATAATGATGAAAAATAAATAAACGAATATACTTTTTCGTTATTTAAACAAAAACTAGCTGAATACCCAGCTGAGCTCTAGCTGAAACAAAAACTAGCTGAATACGTAAAGGGCTGAAAAAAAAAGTAAATAATCAGTAAATTAATACTAAGCTACACTTCAAAACCATGCACAAAACTGAAAGACGTATACCAACTCAGTTTATAAAGCTAAAATTATTTCATTTTTATTTCTTTATTACTATATATTATCCTATCTGGTGGCTATACGTTATTAGATCCTACAAAACACGTATTCATCACTGATTCATAATATAGAATTAAAGATAAAACGTACTGTCAATATTTACCAAAATCGAGTTATTATACTTACCAAACATAGTAGTCCCAGATGTACGAATATGTATAATAAGAGAAATGCTTACCAAAATTTTCTCTGGTATTTATCCCATTTTTAATATAAGAAACCTCTTTCGACAGATCTCCATTTTAAAACTGTACAGTATTTATTCAATTTTAATAGGTACAGAATATACTTATGCAATACATAATACCTATATTAGTATATTCAGGACGCATTTAAACTGCACCAATTTTCATAATATCAGTGGTGCATATTACCAGATAATGAAATGGCAGATTTTTACGTTCCTCCTAAGCGAATTAGTACCATTTTTTTAAAAACTGTGTTTTTTTTGTTGTAAATAATTAGTTCCTATTAGTTAAACTAATTCCTATTAAAAATAATTAAGGATCATTGCCGTCAATATTAATTTGGTGATCTCTTACTCTTTCCTTAGATGGATTAGTACTATTACGCCATTTCGTTGAAATTTTTTATTTCAATCGCCGTTGTTTTTACATTATTTAGATAAAGATATCTAAGCTAACGTAACTTCCTGTCAACTGGAAATGCCTCAATGATCAGTCAGTTGCAAATGCAACTAATAATAATAAGTTTCTGATGGATAGGAATTTGAATTGCCCAATAAGAATAGTGCAAACGAAAATCGATTGAATGATAGAGGAGCACTAATTTGACAACTCTATAGAAATACATTTTAAAAGCTGAACTATATAAAAAAACTAACACGTGGATAGCTTTAGAAATTCTAATTAGCTCAAGTAGTCTACGTCCATGTTGATTTTTGAATTTATTAGTCACAACGAAAAAAGAATAATTAAATATTAAAAATCATTCAATGATCTCCCTCTTTTAATGAGGCCAATAAGTTAGTAAGCATCACTAATGCTATTTTAAATATATATTGGTTTAATAGCAACTTCTATATATTAGTATATTCAAAATATATATTGGTAATATTAATGGCAACTTCTAGACCAATGAATAAGTCCTGTTTTTCAAACATCTCTCCAGAACAATCTAATTAAAATTTTTGAACAACTTTAAGAATACAGGGCAAAAATTACCCTGTTAAAAAACTGTTCCAGTTTCAGGACGTTAGTTCCAACGGTTCTGGAGTTAAAGAAGAGAGACGAACACTGGCAAACAGACAAACGCTTTATTTTATTATTATATATACATCAAAATCAATAATAAATTTAGCTTTTTTTTAAAAAAAAAATATGATTAAATTTTTCTCTGCTAATGGGGTTACTTGAGAAATCTTCTTTAATCTTTCAAAACTCATGTGTAAATCTTTTTAAAACTTTTAAATAATTTGTTTACAAGCAATCAATCATATTTACCACACTTCTTGTCAACCTAATCTCTCAACTAGTGCTTGCTCAGCTGTTGCCACCCAATACATTTCAAATCAACAACGTCATAAATCTTTTCTTTGAATGAACTGCTTCGTTCGTTCGGCAGCACAGAGCAACATTAAACACAGAAAAGAAATCAAACCGCCATAAGATTTAGTGTAAATAAGGAATTGTTAACAGTTAAAAACATCTACGTTAAAAATAAAAGAGTTACAATTTCAGAAATCATAATTTAAAACATTTTTAAGACACAGTCATCTTATGAATTTTTTCTGAATTTAAAAAGGTGCAGTTGTTGTAATTGTATATTTAAAGCTATTTCTCTACTATATTGTTTTGATTTTAATTCATTAAACACAATAAAATCTTTAATAATAATAAACTGACATATTAAACTGCTATTTATAGGCTCGTATACATGAGCAATTTTCACAATTGTTCTATTATCTCTAAAAGGAAAAAAAAAATTCCTCGAAATTAGTATTGTGTTTCAGAAATATTCAATGCAATATAAAAATTTCAAATAAAACTTTCAATGTACATTACCTAATAAACAAATTATAGCATGTGTTATGCATTTTTTCAAATATTATTATTATAAATGTATTATATTATAAATGTATTTTATTATAAATGTATTTTATTGTAAATAAAATGTATGGACATCACACTTTTATGATTGTGATCGTAGAATAAAAATTAAGTGAAGTAAAATTATAAATAAAATTATAAAGTAAATTATTTTTTAAAGTAAAAATTAAATTCTGAGATATTACTAAATAAATAATTCATAAAAGATAACTGATATTTTTGCTTTTTGCAGTTGATTATTATTTCAGGTTTATAGTTAATCGATGGGATGGTGATCGAGGAATGTAAATTACGCCAAAGAAAATTGTTTCTAGTAAGCACTCTTTTGAGCAAAAACACTCAATTTGGCAAAAATAATATTTTAAAATATTCCTAATCTTAAATATTCTAGACAATAAAATATGTTATTTTTTTATCGCACTTGATAAGAATATAAGAGTCATAGTTTATTTTATAAACGAATTTTTTAAGACTACTTGTTCAATTTTTTAAAGACCCAAACCTAAAAATAATTAAAATATTATAAAGAACCATATTTAACCTGCATGTGCTTCTGAAAATAAATTTAGTGCTGAAAAAAGGTTGTCCTGTGCGTAAGAAAAATGATAAAAATTAAGATAAAATACTTCCCGAAAATAGGACGAAATATTATATTTCTATAGAAGTCCTAATTACATTTCTAAGCAAAACTTTTCCCCATGTTCTTGAGAGTAGAGGAAAATTGAATTTAGTTTTGCATCGATTAGGACTGGAGACGTATACTTTAACTACTCTAACAATAACATTTCTTTACCAAAACTTATTTTAAGGTTTTATTCATTATTTGCTAATATTTCTCTTGGTCTAATAAAAAGCTATTTCTAGTCTAGATCATGCTATGTAATTTTAAACCTCAATTTATTTAATGAAGGATGGAAGTTAAATGCAAGTAATAAATTGTAAGAACATAATAAGAAATTCCAAGATAAATTTATTTTGTTAATCACTTTCTCTCGAAGAACTTTTCGAAAGTCTTTGCACAAACAATATTATTTGAGGTAACAATATTGTGTTCTACGAAATTGGTCAATTCAGACCCATTAGATAACATTCAGAGAAGATCATTTGGTACAATGTAAAATACTCCGGATCAAATTACGATAAAATGTACCAGAGCTCTTATGGTAGTCTTTACCGTAAAATCGATTTTTACAGGAACATGTTAAAGTAGAAAAAATCTGATGCACCATAATTTTTACTGTAATAATGAATGTAAAGCTACTGAACCACTCTAATTAAATAAATATTATTGTAAAAATTGATTTAGTATTTTACTGTAAAAATGGATTGTATGGTAAATTGGATATCACGGATGATGTAACCAAAATGGTAATATTTTATGCCCTAATTTGATCCGAAATTTTTTTACAGTGTATCTGTAACTGTTTGGATTTAAATGTGACTTAAGGGAATTTTAATGAATAGTGAATTTTAAAATTCGTAACATAATTAGGTGAATTTTAATTTATGTTACGAATTTTAATTTTTCTTAAGGAACCTACATTAAATTTTCGAATGAACTAAGCATGGCGACTTACGAGTAGTATAACTCAGCATGCAAAAGCTTAAACCTGAAACTCAAAGAAATCATTTGATAATTCTGTTCATTCTTTCTACTGGGATACTTTGACTAAAACTATGCGTAACTTTATTCCTAGACCTTTCCAAAAGTTTTATTTAAGACTATCAAGGTTTTAGTTAAAACTTTAATAGTCTTAAATAAAATCTTAAGTAAGTTTGGTTTAGCTGTTTCACCATATGCCAGTTTCCTTGCTTGAGCGAATTCTGTAAATAGTCTTAAATAAATTTACAGAATTTGCTCTTAGCAAGAAAACTGACATATGGTGAGACTACTAAACTAAACGAATGGATACTGAGAACTCCTAAAAAAATTTGCCTTTAAAATATATGCCCTTGCCAACGAGCACTTTCGTTTACATAGTTAATTATTTCCCCTTCTTTTTCCTCACATGTTTCAATTATATGAAAAGTAATTTTGATCAACAGCTAAAAATGTTCTTAGAATTGATTTACCTTTGACTAACTTTAAAACAATATGAAGATTAACGAGCTTTCAAAACATTGACTTAAAATATCACGATTATTACTAACAAGGCAACAACTAAAATAAGAAAAGCAATATGGGAAACAATCTGGAACCTTAATAATCGAATCTAAAAATAGTCAAGTAAAAATCCTTACGAATAAATAAAAGAAATGAGAATACGGTTTTCTTTATGAGTGGTTTCTTTATAAAGTACCACCAATTAGTCTATGGATTGGGGATTTGTTTAAAAGCAAGAACTCCTAATCCTCAAATAATAAAAGAAAGTTTCTACCCATGTAAAGAATTATGTTAATTATTTCCAGATAAGTCCTCGGGCGAAGTTAAGTATCGTAAAGTCTCAACATTTCGAAGAACTTACTCTTCAATTCTTAAATTCTGCTAATCAGTGAAGTCGGGCAAAGTGAACACGATAGAGCTAATGGTCTGAGAATTCTTATAAGACTTTCTACCTTATTTGATATTTTTAGACCATTACTTAGCAATTTTATAAGTAGAATGACTGGACATCTACAGCAATTAAGCTGAGAAATTAAAACATTACTTGTCCGTATTGTTTGATTTAATTTGTTTTGGATTTTTTAGGTATTTGTTTCAGTAAGAGATTTTTTTAGGATCTTCTCCTCGTGTTTGTAAAAATTATGAATTTTTAGTACTACTACTTTTAGTATTTATTAAAGTAAGATTTTTTAAAAAACTTCTGTAGTACTTGATAAAGTTAAATTTAAGAAGTTTTTTTTAAATGTAAGGGTTTTGATATTGTTTATAAAAGGTAACAAATTAAATTTAGATTTTTATTTTGTTTGAAAGCAAATGAACACATTCCTAAAACATAAAACAAAGCTTAATATTTCTGTGCAAAGTTGGGCAAAGTCACCACGATAGTGCTAATGACAATTCTAAGAAACTTCCTACCTTATTTGATATTTTTAGAGCAGTGCTTTGCATTTTTATAAACAGGTTGGCTAAACATCTGTATCAATAAATCTGAAACTTAAAATATTACCCTCCACCCTGAAATTTTATATCCTATAGTTTTGGATATAGTTTATAGTTTTTATATCCTGATTTTTAAAATAAGACAATTTTTTAAAATTTTTCTTAGCATGTTTTGAAGTAAGACATTTGGATGAATATTAAAAACTTATATAAGAATCTGTTAAAGTGAGACACTTTGCTTAGAACATATTTTATATACTGAGGCATTTTATTATTATCGTGGCATTGATATTGCTAATACACTTTTTATAAAATAATCTTATTTACCAAATTAGTAATACTGAGGTTAACATTTCAAAATTATTTTGTCTTGTAAAATAACACCTCTTAGCAATGGTATGTATGTTAGTATAGTATGTTAGTTTCCTAACTATTTAAGTTCATAAAATTTATTTATAAATTTTAGGCTAAATTTTGCTCCAAACAGCGCATTTGTATTATAAAAAATGTGCATTTTTAGAGTCTTGGGACATCAATATTAAGGAAAGATAAAGTTTCATAACAACGATTGTATGAACGAAAAGTGAATTATTTTAAGTGTGCACGAGGAAACATTTCTGCTAAGAATACCGTATTGTTTGATTATAACAATTCTGTTAAAAAAACATAATTCAGGTTAATGAAATCAAAATATCGATATTAAAATCCATTCTAATAATTTTTTTGTTCACATGGTAATGGTTCATCGTAAATTCTTGTTTTCAAAATTTTGATTTTTCTTATACCACTCATTCAGTAAAAAATACTAAACTGAAATGTAAAGTTAACGGAATAAATTGTTTCTAGGACATGTTGTGAGATATCATGGCAAAATTAACAAATTTTACCACATTTACCAATTTTTATCGCATATTATAAAGCTATACTTTATTGTTATATTTACCAAAATGTTCCCATAGAGCTAGAAACACGGTCAATTTTATTATATTCCGGTAGTTTTGACCATGTTGTTTTTTTGAGTGTAGAAAGTTATTTTATCTCTGTATTGTTTAGGATAAAAAAATGCAAAAATGAAGAATAACTTATTTATTGAGTTTTTTTTTGGCAAGATGGCGCCCATAGAACGAATTCAAAATTTTACTTCAAGTTATGACACTCAAACTTTAAGTAAAACTTTTTAGACTTTTAGTGAAATAAACGTTTTTTTATTTCCCTTGGTAAAAGAGCTTTGAAAAGCATACTTAATGTGATGGTGAATGACTTAGAAATCCTTCTTGAATAATGATGAAAAAATAGATAAAATTGAAAAAAAAAACATTGGAGGATGGCAGTTGCAAATTAATTTTTAAATTTATAATTTTTTTTCTATTTATTTATGAACTGAGTAATCTACTTATAAAATATATTCTTCAATAAATGTCCTTTTCTCTTTTTCCTATGTATTTCTTTCGTACTTTTTACAGCCCATCCTTGTGCTCCCCTTTTGTGTCTACTCGCAAAATTCATATTTAGACATTCATTTTTTCTACTATTTGTACTTAATTTCATTCTAACGAAATGTAAGTCTAAAAGGAATTTCGAATTTTAAGTGCAATAATTTTTTTACCCACTGCATCTTACCCATTACATTAAAAAATCTCCAAAACATTGGTTATAAATAGTTGATAAATATTTCATTTCATTTTTATTAAATATCATTTCTTTTCTTTAGCGAATTTCTGCATAAAACATAAATTTTATTTGTACTTTTTAATTCAATAATTTTTAGTTTTTTTTAATATTACATACCTTTATTACAAAACTAAATTCTTTTATTAATGTCTAGCATAAATTATAAAAAAAATATAGACATTATTTTTTTTGCTATCACCAAGTTAGGAGAAAAAAAAGATAAAGTAAAAAAAAGATGAAAAAAAAGGAAACCTTAGAGGCAATAAGGAAAAAGATTTTTTTATTCGTTTTTGCTTTTTATTGCTTATTTAAACACTTTTTTTATTGAAAAGAAAGCTTGAGGTTATAAAACAGAAGTATTAAAAGACGTACATTTTCTAATTGTTTTGTAAAACAACGCATCTAATTATGATTTAAAAGGGATAAAAAAGGACAAAAAAGCTTTTGCGGACTAGCGATTCATGGTTCAGTGAAATTTTAATTTTTCTACGAAAAAAATATTAACCAAAATATTTTTAACGGAAACCATTTTTATGCTGTTATGATTAACATCTGAATCTCTTCTATGAGCTTGCCTCTTTTTCATGACTGTCGGTGAACATCTCATCCAATTTCGGTTTTACGACTGCCAATGTTCAACTCTGTAGCCTTTGTAATTTTGAACTTAATCCAGAAAACAAGGAAGCTTCTCAGTCAAGTATTTGCTTTCGAAAAATCGAGAAATTTGCTTTCGTGATTACTTTTTGAAAGAACTAACCTGCATTTGCGTTATAAGGAGACGGAAACCACGAAAACTTCGCACCGTTAGTTTGACGGCAAGGGGACTCTAATCCATGATCCGTTGACCACTGATAATA
Organism: Parasteatoda tepidariorum; assembly: GCF_043381705.1. Taxonomy (NCBI): domain Eukaryota; kingdom Metazoa; phylum Arthropoda; class Arachnida; order Araneae; family Theridiidae; genus Parasteatoda; species Parasteatoda tepidariorum. The sequence goes on along the minus strand of NC_092211.1, from coordinate 70,530,071 downwards.
TTTTACGTCAGCACTGCAGTCGGTGCGAGTCAGGTGCGAAATTTATGTCGACCAGTCATTGCTGGGATTCGTACCCGGATCACCTCATTGGGAGGCAAGCAGTCTATCCCCTGAGCCACCAGGGCTCTTCCTTCTGTTTTTGAACGAAATTGTTTTATGTACAAAAATTAAAAATTCGTCTTTGCACCTGTTTACAAGACTTATCTTGCAGCCTAAACAAGTCAAATATTGTTTATATATAATTTTCAAACTGAATGAGATTAGCCACAAATAAATTTAACTTATGATTCAAAAGTTTCAAAAGTCTTAGGCATAAAAAGTGCAACTTTTGACGCATACTAACTATAGATTACTATCTAAGAACCAGATTTTCTGTATTCATATTTTTCTCGTTGAAATGAATTCCAAAACAATTGGACTAGCAGTTTAAAAATTATAAGCGTTCACATAGAGTTCAATGGCTCTGGGGATAGAGCGTTCGCCTCCCAATAAGGTGAACCGAGGTTGAATCCCAGTGATGGCTTGTCGTTACAAATTCCGTACCTGGCTCGCCCTAACCACAATGTTAATGTAAAATATCCTCAGTGATAGACAGAACATAACTGGAAATGCCCTTGCCGTTGGGATAACTGAGGGTGGTTAACGTGGTTTTCCTTTCCACGCAACGCAAATGCGTGTTAGTTCCATCAAAAAGTCCTCAATGAGGGGAAATTTCTCCCAATACTTGATCCAAGAGCTCCCTTGTCCTCTGGATTGGGCTTAGAATTACAAGGCTACGGAATTGAACATTGGTAGTTGTGAACTCAAAATTGGGTCGAGTGCTCAACGGTGGTTGTAAAATAAAATATGTTTTTGATTCCATTGATACAATTGCTACTGTCCGTAATTTTATATTAAATTTTTTAACATTAAATGTTTATATCTCTTATTTATAATTGTGCTATTAATTTACCGTAGTTGTATGAAAGTTTGATAGTTTCACTTTACGTGAAGTATATTCAATCTCTATTAACAACTTTGACACAAATTTAACACATCATTTCGCACCTGTTTAATTTTTCTGTATCAGACGTTTTGTTAAAGAAATTTTTTTTCTTCCTAAAAATAACTTTGACCCACTTAAGTGGTTTTTCTTCGAAGTAAAATATTTGATATTTTTTATCTGAGAAGTTTAATACTACTACAAAAGAATTTATTTTATCACACGAAGTTTTCTTCTATTTCTCAAATGCCATCCAAAGGAAAAAAGTTATTTCTAACTATCACTACTTAAAAGAAGATCTGTTTAATTCTTCTTGCAGCAAATCTAACTCTTTTGTGTTACGTTTAAAAAATATAGAAAGTACGTTTCTTTTCAAAAGGACATGCAATGGAATTCTTTTGTTATAAAGTAACTATTACGGTCCTTTTAAAATAATATTTAATCCTTTAAAAAATAAGATGGATTATTTGCTTTCTTGTAACACAATTCTAAAATGATAGTAAAAATATCTAAAACTTTTTAAGAAAACAAATCTAATATTAAAGAAATAATAAATTTTATTTGGATTATAAATTTAAATTTGATAAAAAAGGGAGACCCCATTCTTATTAAAATATTATCAATAGTATTAACACATTTTAATCATCATATTGTCAGCAAATTGTTTAGAGTAGTTTTAATTAGATTGTGTTGACTATTGATATGGCTGATCAAAATTTTTGTTAACTTAGAAATAAAAAGCGTTATCTCATTACGTTTAGAATTACACTAGGGAAAAATTTTTTTGTTGCATTTATACAAATACTTTACATTGCCTAATCGGGAAATGGGAGTTTAAAATCTGAAATTAGATTTGCTCCTAAAGTTACGCATGTTTCAATGGTATTTGTTGTCAGTTTTTCTTCGAAATGTAGAAGTTTATAAACGTTATATATAAAAAAGGGTTGCATAAATGATGCAACAAAGGTTCAAGGGGAGTTAGGGGATATCATCAGGATTAAAATTGCGTAGGAATACATTCCTAGAAATGTCGTCATACGCGGCTAGGGATGAATCCATATTATGACCTGTTCATGCTTTTTTTTTTTTTTATTTTTTTTTTAGCGTTTTATGAGAATCTTAGATCCATGATTTCAAACAGCAATCGGTTTCCCTCTCCGAGTAGAAGTTATTTTTTAGTACATTTTTAGCCAATTTTTTGTCAAAATGTACAAGTTTAAAAACGATATATATAACAGGGCGCCGCATAAAGGTTGTGACTAACTTCTAGGGGTTCAACTGTTTCGTAGATTTCTGCACTGTTCACAAAGGGGAAGCGCCTCTAGCCACGTATGATGACATTTCCGGGCATGGGTTCCTATGCAATTTTAATCCTTGATGATATGCCCTATCTCGTCTTGAAGTTTTCTGCAACATTGATGCGACCCCTTGTTATACATAACGTTTCTAAACTTATACATTCTGACAAAAAATAGACTGAAAATGTTAATGTAATTAAATGTAATTAAAACAATAAATAAATAAACTGTAGAAGAAACCGATTGCATATTTGAAATCAGAGATATGAAAGAATCTAAGATCATTTAAAAACTAACATGCAACAAAAGAAAAATATTTCCCAGTGTTATTGATAAATGCTTTAGTCTTCTCAGTTTAACACAAATTTATGCCAGTCTTTCCAAAAACCTGAAATTTGATTTGAAATCAAATCTATGTTCAAAATGTCTTGTATGAAAGCCCGTTTGACTAGATACTTAGTTCTGGAGCTATCTTACCTGCTGAGTAAAAAAAAATTATAAGAGTTTATAAAAATTGGCTCTAAAAAAAGCAATATTGATTTTTGATAAAAATCAACATATTTATATTATAATTTATAACTCTACATTTGAAGCAGGATTTTACATTTTCTTGCTGCAACTGAACTGTAAACAAGGGTACCACAAAATTGAGCGAAGATGTGTTAAAATAGCTCCAAAATAAATCATTGTCAAATTTGAATACATGGTAGATTACATTTGAATACACATTTCAGAGAAAAATGCATTCCATCAAACGGAGGTGAATGGATAAACGCGTGAAAGAGAAGTTCGTTACCCACCGGCTGGATTCGAACCAAAGACCTATACGCATTTCACCCTCCATATCACGATTAAAAATATGCATTTTGCTCAAAAATGAGTACGTACTGTTTAAATTTAAATGCATGGGATGTTCAAATTCGACGATTATTAGAATTTTGAGCAATTTTGACACACTTTAGCTCAATTTCTGGGAATTTATTTTTTATCACGCAGTTAACTCCCATCATTTTAGTTTAAAGTGAAGACTAATACGAATAAATAAGATTGAAGGGTTTTAGATGAAATAGCTTTACACAAATGTGTAGTTTTCTCTAAAAACACCATAAAAGGCAAATTTTCACTTAATAGCTTTACAAGGACTTTTCATAGAAAAGAAACAGGCTCTGACTAAATGATAAAAAAATATGAAATATTGCTTTAGATTCTATTACAGAGGAAATTGATATCTAAATACCTTGATAGCAAGATTAAAATTTAATTTTTTCGAGGTTTTTTATGAATATGAATAAAATAATTTTTATCTATTCACATATAATACTAACATATTTTGGGAACGAATACACAGTTAGAACTTGTTTTTGACATGTACATTAATTAAATTGATACATCAAGTGCAGGAAAAAAGGTAGATTCGCCCCAAAACATATCCACTGTATGTTACGTCATTCTGACGTAACTTATCATTGAAAATCGTAGATTCGTTTTCAAATAGAAATATTCTTGAAATATATTCTTTTGATATTAATGTTGACTATAAGATAAAAAATTTAGAGAATGTGAGAATGTTAAGGGAGTTTAATGTAGTTTATGCAAATATGTGTTGTACGCAAATAATAAATGTATACAAATGACAGAGTTAAAATTTTTAATTTTGATTTTGTGTTAAAAGAAAGCAATTGAAAGATATATTTGTCAATTTGAAATTCGCTTGTACTTTCTTGAAATTCAATTAAAAAGACACCAATTTGCGAAAGTCATTCAAGGTAGTCAAAATAAATTAATAAAATTTGTCTTTTCGAAACCCTAGAAAATTCACCAGGGAAGTGGTATGCATTCTATTGAAATTCTGACGCATTTATGTTTCATAATAAAACGAAAAAGAGTTTCCTTATTTCTAGGATTAATAAATTTTTAATGATTGTTTAGAAGGATGTAAACAAGTAAAATGTAAACAAATTTATTTTTATTTACTTATTTTTTTGAGAAAAAGAAGTGTATGTTTTTTGGGATAAACTTGTGGAAAATTTGTTTCTGATAAAGCGTTGCATAAAAAAAATGCTTTTCTATAGATTTCATGTATTATGTAAATACTTTGCATTTTGAAGTTACTCCAATAGTAATTGTTATTTGAAAGGGCTTTAAAATAAAACAAAAGATATTTTCTGTTAATCACTACAAAACGAGATGTTTTTAATTACAAATACTAAAGCAAAATCGTCATAAAATCACTAAAATATAATAAAAATAAGACCATGAGTTATCAAAAACATAGACTTGCATATTGCTCTCAGGTTAATATCAGTCGTAAATTGAAAAGATCTCAGTTTCGAACTCGTAATAGATAGTTGGCGGATATTGCTATTTTCGTGATTTTCCCCCTTCGATACTTTGCCTTCAAAGTTCTATGTGTTTAAGTTTCACCGAAAGTGTCGTTGATGCAAATAAATTTAACTGGTAAAAGATTTGGTAGTTACAGGAGCTATATGAATCCAGCATATGAATAGCTTTGGTATGTTAACTGACATTAGATTTGGTAGTTTCTTTGCTTTCTGGATTGCATTTAAAGTTGCATTGTGAAATTAAATTATGATCAAATAATTTTACGATAATAGTTACACAATGCATGGTTTGTTTTCGTTTTTCTTACTTTTTATTATTCCAAGTTTTTTTTATTTAACTCTGTTTAAAAAACTAATCAAAATAACATTGTTATCAATATTTTTTAAGTCCCGATTCGAAAATAAGTCTAACAATGTTAGTATTGATTGAGGGCATCGTAGCATAGATACTTATGAGCGCAATATATTTTTATCGGTAGTTTTACTTTCATATCACTTCTTATAATTTAAATAAATCAATTATTATTCAGTTTATTAAATTTGTGTTTCATTACTTACTGTGGAAATGCATGTGTTACATTTTACAAATGTTCTAGCATTATGGTCTTGCTTCTAAACTGCACGCATCTGTCCTAATCACTAATTACATGTATAAATATTTTGTAATACAGTGTTTGCATGTCAAGTTTTGCGTAAAATCGTGTCGAGGCATTTCCAAACAATAATGTTTCAAATTTGCACTTATTTCAGTTATTTAGGTCCAATAGAAATAGTTAATCGTCATCGAAATTTCTTTAAATAACAAATCATTTATTGATAAATATTTTAATATGAATGAAAAAAAAAATCAAACTACTTTTATTTGGATGTTATATTTTAGTGCAAATATAATTCCGATAATCTAAAAGAATTGTTATTTACCGTTAGCCTGTTTTTTTATAATTAAAAAGTGCCAATATATATTTTTGCTTGCAACTACAGCGTCAGAAAAATATATAAAAAGGTCACCGGAGTACCATCTGCGTCAAAGGGTTAATATCAATAGACTGTTTATATCTATTTTATCCCTAATTGTATCATAATTTTACAGTTTTTAAATCAGATATATTTTCCTTGGACAAAAATAAGACACAGATAAAAATAAGTATTTTGAAACAACTCAATCTTAATGTTTCCAATTGAAAACTATGAGAGAAATGTTTAAGAATTTCAGATCAGAGCACCGTCGTTATCATTATTTTATCTCTAAATGTTTCAGAGCTTCGCAGTTTTAGAATCTGATTGAATTTAACTGGATGCCAATTTAAGAAGTATTAAAACTTAGCTTATTTATTAGATTTTACATTGAAACTCTACATGAAATGAATTCAACGCTAAATATCTATCTTATTATAGCTTGTACTATTATTTTAGTGCCAATTATTTCAAATTTATTTAGTTTTAAAATCAGTTAGACTTTCGCTGGACACCAATAATATACACATAATAAGAAATGTTTCACAGTCCAGTTCATTCATTAAATTCCTCATTCATTACCTTCCTTATGCATTTTGTCTCACATATTATGACAATCTGATGTTTATGAAAGTGAAGTTTAAATGAGTTTAAAAGATTAATGATGATATTCAATTCGGAATTTCCATTCCGCTCCAATAACAAGATCTAATTTCACTCACTATTCAAATAATCTCATTTAAATGTTCAATTGTTTAATCGAGTATTTATACAAATTCAACCTGATGCCAATAGCATTAACAGTTGTTTAAATTGAATATTGAGCATAAATAACTGTATTCAGAAACAGATTTCACTGCATAAATATTCAATAGGGGGTGATCTTTAAACGTGGATGCTTTCTGTATAATTTTGTCACCATTTATTGTATGATTGATTATATTTGGGACTTTACAGAGTGATAAACCTATTTATAGCAAGATAATAAAATTTGAAAATCTTGTAAAATATATGAAAGTTTTTATCTTTTTAGCAAGATAATAAAATTTGAAAATCTTGTAAAATACATGAAAGCTTTTATCTTTTTAGCAAGAGAATAAAATTTAAAAATCTTGAAAAATATATGAAAGTTTTTATATTTTTAGCAAGAGAATAAAATTTGAAAATCTTGTAAAATATATGAAAGTTTTTATCTTTTTAGCAAGGGAATAAAATTTGAAAATCTTGAAAAGTATATGAAAGCTTTTATCTTTTTAGCAGAAAAATAAAATTTGAAAATCTTGAAAAATACATGAAAGCTTTTAAGCCTATTCATAGCAAGAGAAAAAAATTTGAAAACCTTATAAAATATATGAAAGCTTTTATCTTCTTAGCAAGAGAATAAAATTTGAAAATCTTGTAAAATAATTGAAAGTTTTTATCTTTTTAGCAAGAAAATAAAATTTGAAAATCTTGTAATATATATGAAAATTTTTATCTTTTTAGTAAAATCCAATGTGATTTTAAACTATGAAAATTTAGAAGTGCTTCAGAATGTAAGGTTTTTAAGTAGTAAGTAGTAACTGAAGGGAAGTAGTCACCTCAGAGTGAAATATTTCAATTACAAATACGACTTATAGGTCTCGGGGCACAGTAATCTTAACATAATTATATGCTTGCTTTATTTTGAAAAATAGTGCAGTTAAATATCGTTTAAATAATGCAAAGTTTCGCTTGTTTAATTTAATCTCGAGATACGACTTGGCTTCGTTTTTTTCCTTTTTTTTACCTCAAATTGAATTTCAAGTAATAATTGAAGTTGCTTTTCCCCATAGCATTTTTTCCCATACTTTTTCCAATTTTTATGCGTTATAATTCAAAGAGAGAAAATTATAACTTCTTTAAATTTAAGGACGAATATAACCTCACAAAATATAACTTCATTACTGTTTAGGGAAATTAGCTGTTATTCATTTCAGATAGACAAATAAGTTTCAATAATAAATAAAATAAACAGAAATTAACAAAATACTTGAGTTATTTGTTACGCATTTTTTTATGTATTTTATTTCAATTGTTTTCAAGCAATTTGTAAAAAAATCTGTAATCCTTATATTTTTTTTTAAAGTAATGAAATAAAAAATAAGGAAAATTTAATTTTAGAAATTTGTATTTATTTTTTTTAAATACTAATTGTAAAATTTCTCAAAGAGATATATTAAAATAAAAACTTTTAGCAAAATAAACGAAAAATATTAACGCCAGAGTTTAATATTTAATGTTATTTAGTATTCCCAGTTATTTAGAAACAGAAGTTCGTTTCAAATTTCAATTCTTTAAGAAAAAAATGAACCCTAACGTATTTGTAAGCTTCTTTTAATTTCTTTTTATCAGGGTGCAAGCATGTGAAAAATAAAATCAATACATACCAATCTGCCAAAATATGCTAGGAACTACGCATCTTACTTTGATGCACAATTAACTAATTAGTATCTTAAGCTAATTAGTATCTAACAAATAATTTAGAGCGCATATAAGAAATTAATTTTAAATTTATTTTTTAGTATCAATAAAGAGAATATCTGAGTAAAAGCAAAGGTATAGAAATTAATAATATTACTGTGTTAACTGTCCTGTAGCGCAATCTATTAGTTTTCTTTTGAACTACAAATGAGATCACTTGTAGGGACTATCATGTAAATTTACTAAAAGAAATGTTTTTCTTATTTTATTGAATTTTTTAACTTTCAAAGTTTTCTCGTTTTTAAAACCGGATACCCTGAAAATAGTATGTGTTATGTTTGGAGAATATTATATTAAATAAACAAAAATTCATTATTTTAGAATATATTCCTGTTTCTATCCAATTATTGTGTTAATCATATTTATTCGGTAGCACTATTTTGTTCATTCTAATTCTTTTACATATAATTTCCCTATAACTTACATTTTAATATTAACGTTAACTGCCTAGAGTAAGATTTATGAATTCAATTAACTACTGACAGAAAATTCTAAATGTTGTGTCCCAGACACTTGTAATTTTATACTACACAATGCTTACCATTCAAACTGTTTATGAGTTTTCCCTAAATGGCCTCTCTCAGAGAAATTGAAACTTGTTTCGAAATTTGTCGAGTTTCTTGAAGTTTGTTTGTAAAATGTAAAGTAACTGTTACGAGTTAAATGAGCTTCAAGTCGTAATTGAATTTCTAGTAATTCACAAAACTAGTAGCGTTTACTAGTTACTCGATAATAAAGTTTTGCTTGAAACTAAATTGTATAAACAAAAATTCTAATTATAAATTATCTTTGTATCAATGGATACATACAAATTTTTCTGTTGATAAGTAATGCATTACTATACGTTACGGTAGTTTTGGCAGAATTGTTTTGTCCATGCAGTAATTCGCAAAAAATAATTAAATTTACTAGTAATCATTTCAATAATTTTTTTTTTCATTTTACTACCCTTCGCAAAATATGTTTCATTCACAGAGACAAATAATTTTTCTTTACTTTCAAATGTAATTAATATGTAATTATACTTATACACAGCTATATTATACTGTTATTTTATACATAATATGTAATTATAATTATACTTATACAACTGAATATACAATAAAAAATAAATAATTCTTATGTACCATAAACTTAACGCTCTTAAATTATACGCTTTAATATTTGCATAATAATTCATTATTTCTTATTTTAAATTTTTTTAATCAGTTAAAAAGCCAATTTTTTCTGATTTTAAAATACAAGACTGATGTAATATTAAACATTGGTATAGTTAAAAATTAAAAAAAATCAGATCAAAATCCGACTAAAAACACAAAAGAAAAATCGAGTTTCAAGATGTATAATAATGTGATTCTAATAAATAGTTAATCTTTACGTTAGATTTAGTATATGTAAGTCTCACCATTTGTTATTCAATTGCCGCAATAACAGATATCGAAAGTTCAAAATTTCTTATTTTGGGTATTCAAATTTGTATTAAGATCAACCATGTCATTGAATATAGTAGCAGTAAACACAGCTGTTTACCCACAAAATAGACACACGGACAGAATTTCGTCACAATTGAAATGTTTTTTATCATATAAAAGAAATTGAATTCTGATTTATTAATGTTCTAATTGGTTAATCAAAATAAAGAAAAAGTGCTGAACAAATTTAAAATAAAAATTCAAGTATTCCGTAGTAAAGTTCCACAAATCACGAAATAGTGAGAAAGTTTGAAATGTTTATCTGAATGTTGGAAAGAAATACAGTGAGAGCTATATTATATTAATGCGTAATACTTTATTTCGCATTATAAAAAGAAATATTAATTTATATATTATGTATTTAAAATGTTTTTTTTCTAATAAAATGCATTTTTAAGATAGGGTTTATTAATTACATTTTACCAGGCAATGAAAATATCTCAGGTGCGTAACTAGATGCATCCGAAAATTAAAACTTATTCCGAAAAACCATTTATCTTCCAAATAAAGAAATCGATTCAATTTATGCTGAATTCCATTTAAACTTGCGTTAATAGTATTATTTTCCAAAACCGTTCACCATTAATCGAGTAAATGTAATTAGTTGTTGAAAATTTCCGCCTTCTTTACATTAACGCCAAGCAATTTGTTTCTAAAGAATCACAGAAACAGATTCGTAATTACTGTTTGAAATCTTCGCCAAATTGAGTGAAAGAAATCTTTTTACTTCAAAATTTATTTTAAAAATTCCTTTCAAGACATTTACGGGTACTTAATGTTCTATCTAATTCCGCCATGTTCTATTTAATTTGAGTTATATTATTTCAATGATATTTCCTATTTAAGTAATCGAATTTCGCTTTTAATGAGTAATTTTTGGTATTAACAGCGTTCACGTGACCATTTAGGTTTGCATTCATGAGCTTGTTTGGAACTATTTTAGTTTGTAAAGATAATTAATACAAGGGAGTTCCGGGAAAGTGTAATATGATATTTAATAATAATGAGATATTTCTAACTAATGTCATATTTCTTCTTCTTCGTAATATAATATTTCTAAGAGTGGCTTTGAAGAGTTTCTTTTTAAGATTTTGGGTATTTATAGTTCTCAAAATATCAATGTTAAAAATATTCTCCCAGTCATTTGGTCAAAACAGTGGTTTCATTATAATTGCATGAAAAATGAGGCAATAAAATTAGTAATTTAAAAAAAACTATTTTTCTTTTCAATTAAGTAGAAATAATTATGAGTTATGATGCATACAAATTTAAGCGTTGTTTAAAATAACTGCATTTTAAATGATAAAATAAATTAATCGATCCAAAGTTTTTCTATAAATTTTCAAAAGTGGCATTTTTTTAAATTTAATTTCACAATATAAATGTGTTTCACAAATTTTCGAGTCAGTCAAAAGGAAAGTATTTTGAAAAATAATTTGATGTGTTATTTTGTGTACACTGTAAAATATTCCGGATTCAATTCCAGTAAAAATTACCCTTACTTATGGTACCTGTGTTTTTTACCGCGAAATCTATTTTTACCGGAGTATGTTACAGAACAAAAAATCTGTTATACTGTAATTTTTTATAGTAATAATAACCCTGAAAACACCAAATTACTCTAATTAAATAAATAGTACTGTAAACATTACGGTATAATATTTTACAATAAAAATGGATGTTGTGGTAAAATATTGATGTTCCCAAATGCCGATGGTGGTGATGTTCCCAAAGTGCCGGTACTTAATACCGTGATTTGTTCCGGATTTTTTTACATAGGTACTTAAAATATCGTAGAACTACTTAAAGCACAGTTTTAAATACCTTAGGTTCTAATTATTATATTTCCAGTTAACTTTTGTGCATACTAGTTAATAAAAATCAGTCTATTAATTAACCTTTTACTTATCAATGTTTCAAAAATGGAGCAAGGATAATGAGTATAAATTTAACTAGCAATTAATGTCTGAAATTATGTTTCTTACGTATATTTAAATTCAACTTATAAAGCTATTTTTGATTTGAGTCTTCCATTGTTTAATCGATTATCCATTATTATTTGATTACGTATCCTTAATTATTTGATTTTTGGAAGAAGTTTTAAAATTTGGTATATTTTTTGTTCATTTTTTTCGCTCTCAAAATATAATTTACTAATAACAAAAAAACAAACTAATTTCTGTAAGACGACAACTACACATTCGAGCTTTTCAAAGGATAATATAACTCTCATTTAGGCAATATATATTCGGGATTTCATATTCAAATTTTAAAAATGAAATATTAGTTCAAAACAACCATATTTTCCACTTCTGAAAGATTGATATTTCAAGAGTTCGATATTTCGACTTATGTAATTCATTGAGTTATGTTGTGAGCATTTCATTCAATTGTTATTATGGCACTTATTCAAGAAAAATAATGATGCTGAAAAAGTAAAAAGGGGGGTGAACGTGTCTAAGTTTAACTTCTTTTGACGTGAACTTGTAGGTTGCTGATAAGAGAGGGATAGTGACAGAGGCTATTTAATGCTTAGAAAATACAGGATAAGTGTTCATTTATATTCAGTATTTTTCTCTTTTGTTGAAATTGCAACTATTGAAAAAGAAATTCTTTTATGAAAAGGTAAGGGCTTTCAGGGGATCTATACTTTCTCTTTTGTTATTTGACAATGACAGAGCTCAAATTTAACATTACACAAGTTTTTCAATGTGTTCCTCACAATGGTATTAAATAGGTACTTGCTATTGATAGCTTTTCATTCGTGATTCCTGTGATTTATTTTATTTCTGATATACAGAATGAGTGATATACAGAATGAGTTAAAAAAGTGTGCACTTTTTTTTGTCTCATTTAGTAAATTTGATTGCTCTTTACATTATGTCTATGCATGCACTATATATGACCCAAGGAGCAATGGAAATTTTAGAAACACTTTTTGGTTCATATCTGGAATGCTGAGGGAAAAAAAGTATGGTCTATCAGAATATGGTAAAATTTATTGTGTATCCGGTGTTTTATGCGAACACCAAAAAGCTCATTAATTTTTACCGAAGCCATTTAGTAATGCTTATGGCAAAATTAACAAAAAAACATGATTTCATAATATGTGAAAAATGTAGTAAAATTTGATAATTTTATCATGATACCTTACAGCATTACATAAAAACTATTTATTCGGTTAAGTTTACTTTTTCCGCTTTGTATTATTTCCCATATATGGGGTAACAGGAAGTATAATTTTGAAAATCAGAATTTTTGGTAAACAATTTCTGTATGAACAGAAAAATACCAAATTAATGTCTTAAAAACAGTACATTTTGATTTTATTACCAGAATTAAATATATTTTTCTTTTTGACCAGAAATGTCATAACATTACAGTACAGCGTTTGACTCGTGTTGGGGAGATCGTGAGTTCGAATCTTGCTGGTCGAAGAACCCCAGTTTATTAAATGGTGACTGGTGCACGTTGAATCAGAAGGGGTCATAAAATCTTCCAAGTCTTCAGAAAAAAAATCAATGCCTCTGGGGATACTGAATAGGAAATTGGTTATTTTCTGGTTCAGGTCAAAATTACGATCGATGAGTGAATGAAGTATGAATAGATCTTCCATGTAAAATGGGTAGTGACTTATGTGTGACTGAAGTAAGTCATATTCTGGACATAAATAGCACCACTGATAAACAAGAAATGCACCATCCGCCTTATTTTCGTTATGATTTCCCGAATCAGTCTTGATGTATTGGCAAGTTGCATAAGTAACAACAACGAAAACAGAATTCATTTCTTCCTAAAGATCTTTGTCAAACAGAGCTTAAAGAAACAGGGGATTTAATGGATAAGGAAAACATGGATAAAAATACTTTAATACTTAGGAATATCTCGTTTTATGTCTGTACGTTTTATGTATGTGTTGTGGATACTGATTTTAAAAGTTATGTTCAAGCAGAAGCGGAAATGAAATCAGAGAACCAAGTACAAATGAAAAGCGAAAAAAAGACGAAAACCCTATTATGAAGAAAGTTAATTTTAATGATTGGAAGGAGCATCATGAGATTACAAGAAAGTTAATTTTATTGATCCGAAGTAATTAAAAAAGCCTGAAACAATAATGCAAGATATCTTTCTCTAAACTTATTTTAAAAACTATTCCTGCCCAGTGAAGAACAAAGTATGGTTGAAACTACTAGAATATTGAAAATATTACTGTTTCTTTGCTACGGGAACAGAAAAAGGTCCGTTAATTTTTGTAGAAGTGTTATGGTATTAATTATAGTAAAATTAACAATAAAAATGGTTTCATAATGTGTAATAAAATTCGGAAAATGTGTCAAAATTCGGAAAAGAAATCTCATAATGCTCATGGTATAAAAATGTTTTTATCATAGTTACATTTACTTTACAGTTTTGTATTCTTTACTAAATGTACGATAATTTTGTAAGCCAGAAGTTCCGGTGAACCATATGAAAGGAAAACTACCAAATGAAAGGTTTAAATCCTATATATTTTGGTTTTATCAACCATAATTATGGTTTCTTATCCAAAATTTCAATATCACACAGTACGGTAATTTTACCATAATTTTTTGTTCCGTGTGAGAAGTGAGAAGAATATTCATCAATTTATGATAAATCTGTTTTTAACAAAGAGTTTAAGCTATTAATATAGTTCCAAAAAAGATATCCTATTTCTTAGATTTCTGAATGAGTTTCTAAGACTTCTATATTCTATTCCGTCAGAAGACTAGTTGTGGAGCGCAGCTATATCAATCGTAGCCACAACTGGCAAAAAAAGCACCTACAGAATGCCAATGTTCTAAAAATAGAACATCTTAAAAATGCACTTAAAAGTTTTATTATTAATTTTTCTTTTCGTATTTTCCTATTCTTTAGCGGTAAATTTATAAAATTTCAAGTCACTTAGATTATCCATTCTTATTGGAGCTCAGTCAATCGTCGTCACAGCTAGAAAAAAACACTCCTGCGGAATGCCAATGTACTAAAAATAGAACATCTTAAAAATGTCACTTAAAATTTTTTTCATTATTTTTTTTAAATTTTGTATTTTGTTAATCTTCAGCTGTAAATTTATCAAATTTCAAGTCATTCAGGTAATTTATTTTTATTCAATGTTTAGTATAGCAACTTTTTCGAAAAAAATTTTTTTTTTGACTGCATCTCACAAAATATAACTTTAAATAACCACTTTTTATTTTTTCTTTATTAACATTGATATTTTCTAGAGATAAACCTATGTAGAATGTTACAACATACTCTTTTATTCTTACTGCATTGTTAGGGTAATTCATTAAAATTTTGTTTGATGCATCCTTTAATCTTGAAATGAAAAATGAAAGAACTATAAGCATTAATGCATTTTAAATTAAATAAAGGAGCTGTTTGTTAAATTACAACTCATTCATCGGATATTAAAGTGGCTTTTGACTATTATCAACCTTTTATTTGACAAAAAGTGCCCTAATTAGTGGTACTTTTGCTTGTTGAGTGCCTTTGCAACCATCACATTCCTATGAGAAAATTTCAACACTGAACGCTAATAAATGATCTTAAAGAAACCACGCATTAAAAACATTTCATTAAACAATAGAAGTGGTGAGTTGTTTAAATAAGTTTACAGAAAAGGATAAATACTTGCAACGCCCGAAGGCTGGAATGAAAAGCTTTTAATAAAAAAGAAATTCCTTTTCTAATAATGTCCGCTCATTTTTTTGTATTTATTTTAGAATAATCTTATAAAGAATGCACTTGAATGCTTCTAATAAAGTATTTCTTTATAAACTAAAACCATTTTTATTATTTTGTTTTTAGATTGCATTATCTTTGCATATGATTTAGTTGAAAATTTATACTTCGGTCATTATTTATATATCACAATATTCTTATTAATACACTAATGATATATTTACCTATATGAGTAGTATTTTGCACGAAATTAACCCAATGAATAAGATTCAATGGTCACAAAGAGATGATATAATATAGTATCCGTCGCTTTTCTTTAATATTTAAATGCATTTTTCGCACTTAAATGACTCTGAAAATAAATTTTTTTCAGTCGTTAAAACAACAATCAATAAATAAAGATGATTGAAATATGCTTCTTAAATAAATAACTACCTAATTTAATGTGGCGTGCATATTGAGACACCTAATAGTACAATTGATCTTGAGTTCGGAAATTCTGACGGTTGCTTTGCTTTTAAATCTGACATTTATTTTATTTCAGTAGGAAATTTATCAAATTTCAAGTCATTTAGAAGACGCATTCTTAGTGGAATGCAGCTATATCAAGCGTCGTCACAGCTAGCAAAAAACTCGCCGTTGAACAGTCGGCCAAATTGTTGGGTTTCTGACTACTAACGTTCAACTCCGTAGCCTTGTAATTTTGAACCAAATCTAGAAGACAACGAAACTTCTGGATCAAGTATTGGGAGAAATTTGCCTTCGTGGGGACTTTTTGATGGAATTAACCCGCATCTGCTTTACATGGAGTGGAAGAACACAAGAACCTCCCACAGTTGACCTAATGGCAAATTGACTCTTAACCATGATCTGTCTACCACTGAGGATATTTCACGTCAGCACTGTGGTCAGTGCAAGTCGGATGCGGATTCGTATCGACCAACCATCGCTGGGATTCGAACCCTGAGTCATCTCGGCTCTAAGTCAGAATTTGTAGCAATTTGTTAGGGACTTCACTAGATTGACATGCCCACTAAACTTGTCCTCAAGGACATTTGGATTTTATTGGACAGTTATGCCTCTATACAACATGCCATGCCTGAATATTCTAGATCTTATGGTTCGGCTTTCTGATAGGCCCTCTCTACATTCTTTAAATGGGTTCCCTCGAATTTTGGTTTGATCGGTAATGAAATTGCCAATGGTCTGACCAAGACTGTCCTGGCTGATATCCTGCACGGCAATATGAACTTTGGAGAGTTCCACCTCTTCATCCTTCGTACTTTGGGAAAAGACATCGATTGTGTCATCAGTTCAATATTTGGAGGAAAAGGCAAACGGCTCTCTCACGAATTTAGAATTGCCACATCAAATAATCCCTGAACATTAAACAGGGGGACTCTTTCTAGTGTGTCATTGGTGCAAGGCTGATCAGGCCTCCCTCAAGCATATTCTCAAATGATTATGTTTTACTGTTCCCGAGATTTTGAGGGATCCGTATTTGATTTTAGACTCTTTAGAAAATTTTAGTTTAATGGTGATGGTGTAGCTAAGCTTCATACAGATGATTATCTTTTACGATTGTACAATGATCACTAAGTGAGGTTTTTTTTACTAAATATAATCTTAACTTAATATATAAAAACTAATAAATTTAAAATTGGTTGAAATCACTTCTTAAGTGTCTATGAACACTGGCAGAAGGTTAAACAATAATTTCATGAATCATCAAGTAAATAGCTTGTAAAAAAGGTTGCATTAAACATATTTAATGAAAATTAGCATGTATATCAAGTATTCAGCATGTGTTATTGTGAACACAAAATTTTTAGATGTATATATATTGATTCCTAGTAATTAAATATTAAAAAAACTTTTATTTTAATATTTAAAGGGTAACCCTTTAAAGTCTATGTTCATGAATGTTGAAAAAAAATTAAAGCATTAATTAAATTACTGTATTGTATGGTAATGACATTTTTTGTGAAAAAAAATATAGCTCTGTTAATCAAATCCAAAATACACTATATTCAAATAATTTATTTGGTAATCTTTTTGTTCATATTGTAACGGTTTACAGTAAGTTCTGGCTTTTAAAATTAAAGTTTTAATTACCACGCAGTAAAAAAAATTAAAACTGAACTGTAATTGAAAGTTAAATGTAACCGAAAAAAAAACTGAAAAGTAAATTTAACCGACGAAGTGGGTTTTATGCCATGATCCATGATCTAAAGTATCATGTGAAATATACCAAATTTTAACACATTTTCCAAACACATATTATGAAATCATATTTTATAATTAATGTAAAAAAAATATTTACCAAAGCGTTTCCGTAAAAGCTACCGAGATTTTTGGTGTTCTTATAAAGCCAGAAACACTGTAAATTTTATCATAATTTGTTAGTTTTGACCCTATTTTTTCCTCAGTGTGCATTTTACATATTTTGATTTCGACATTACAGGTTATATTGCATATATAGAAATAAAATATGAGAATACGTATAGAGAATCAACTGCATTAAATACGTGCATTTTATAAATCTCCGAAATTTTCGATTTTCACTTGCAACATGAACTTATTGCATGCACTCTAAATCAAAAATTGAGTTTCAACGCCATTGCTAAGTAAACACTTTTCTTTAACTTTGAAAATTCATTAATATATCGGAATGATAAAGTCATGTAAGAGAATATTTATAACTACCAGTGCAAGAAAGTTCAAAAAAGGTATAGATGGTATGCTTTATTAACATTAGATTTATTCGAAGAAAAACTATTGTTTTTATTGATTTGTGCATAATAAATAAGATATTCTGCGGCAAGCAAACTAATCTTTCCTAAAAGGAAAATATGCCAGTACTAATCGCCTTCCTGAATAAAGAGTATTCTGTATATTTTTTCATCGACCCAGAAGATGCTTTAAGTATTTTCGAAAGCCTTATTAATAACAGAGGTGAAGCAAAAAAACTGAAATGATTATAATTATTTCATGCGAAAACAACTGAGTACAAATATTAGAATGTGATAGAAACTAGTAAAAAAAGTAGTATAAGTTTATTCTTTTACTTTTTTATTTATAATTTCTCATTGCAAATAAGATGCTTTTGAGTAATATTTGGCAAAGCAAAAAATATTTTACAATTTCGGATGTTTGGGTTAGATATGTTTATTATAAAAATTCGTTCAAGAAAATTTCATTAAAAAAATTTGGGTTCCACTGGTTAAGTTAGGATTAATGGGTTACAAATCTAACTGTTGAGAATGATATATACTTAATGTGTTCTAATTTCATTTCATTTTTTTTGAGTGCTCCTCACACTATTGTATTGATATATTTTGCTTTGGCTATATTAATACAATATTTGAAAGCACTCCTTTTTTCAGATATAATCGTGTGGGCTGATGAAGAGATTATATTTTTCCTTTGTTTTGTTTTCCGGATTTTCAATTTTTTATTTTATTTAGATATCAAAAATTATATATTTTTAATTACCTCTGAAAAATATTTTTAAAAATTTTCATGTCTTGTCATTATTTTTTACTATTTAAAAAGAAATAGTATTTTAAAAAAAAAAGTATTTAAAAAGAAATTTGCTTCGATGGTACGTGAGATGCGATGTATTTAAAAAAATATTTTTTTGTACAAAATATATTTAATGTTTTTAGAATGAAAAAAATTTATAGTTATTAAATTAATGGTGGACACAACTTTTCCACAAACTGCTGCAGATTGTTAGCTTCTCAGGCTAACAGAAACAGAAGAATTAAAAACAATGAAGCGATTTTTCAAGAAAAAATTCCTTTCGTTCTACAGGTTCGCTTCGATACGTTTCGATTGTCACATTTTTAAGAAAAAGATTCAGCAATGCAAAGCAAAAGCGAAACCTAACTGCTTAAAACTCCTTAACACTTGTTCATAGAAAACTCTCATGCTATGAATTAAGCGAATAGCTTGTTTACTTGACATGAAGTTTATGAAATTACTACAGTTGTCAACTGTCTAAGAAGTGTCTCAGGTCCGACGGTATAACTTAGAGAAAAATGGAGAAAATTCAATTTTCCTAAAATGTTGGAAGTTTTATCTGGTATTTCACCCGACAAATAAGTCATTGAGTATTTATCGCATGTCATATTCAGTTAGTGCGAATAAAAAAGTTATTTGTTAAGGAAACAGCGCAATCCTTGCTTCCGCTAATACACTCATCTTTCAAAGTAACTTTGACTTATTTAATGGTAATATATGACATTCTGACTCACTTAGAGACAATTTAGATGATATTGACTAATTTAAATACACTATTATTCCTATGGAATTATTTAATTAAAATGTAATCATATTTACATTGATTTATTTTATTTGAGTTACCCTAAAAAGTTATATAAAAACTAGAATAAAATTATAAGGTTATAATTTTTGAATTTTGTTATACTTTTTTGGCTGGAAAAAAATGACTTTTAGCTGCGTTTAAGCTTATGCTAAAAATCTCTGTACTTATAATTAACTATGTGGCTGGGTGGCGCAGTTGGTTTGCCGTCGGCCTTCTGAGCTCAAGTCTGAGGGTTCGATTCACAGCCCAGACACCGGATTTTCGGGATGCAGAAAATCCTCAGCGGCCATGTCGTATGATTATGCGGCATGTAAAAGATCCCTAGAGTGCCTTATAGGCTCTTGGCATTTCCAGTAAAATTAAATTCCTAGTGCACTTTAGCATCCAAATAGAGTCTCGGTGCTGCCATCTAGTGTGGCAGAAACTAGACGTCCAAATTTACATGACTAACGGTGTCTCACCCATTGTGGTGGTCCTGAAAGACCGATTGTGCAGCTCATTGGAAATAAAAA
The DNA here is from genome assembly GCF_043381705.1 of Parasteatoda tepidariorum. Classification (NCBI taxonomy): domain Eukaryota; kingdom Metazoa; phylum Arthropoda; class Arachnida; order Araneae; family Theridiidae; genus Parasteatoda; species Parasteatoda tepidariorum. The sequence continues at coordinate 70,509,973 of NC_092211.1, read as the reverse complement.
GAAAATAAAAAAAAAATTAACTGTTGCTAACATCCTTGGTAAATATGTTAATTACTTATTGGTAGTGGGAAATTTACCTTGGTGACTACTTTTCCGAATTGTTGCCAACACGAATATTGGTCCCTATAACCAATAAATACTAAATTAAATATTGCGTTATATTGTCAAAATTGTCAATATTTAACAACATACGGCGATATTTTTTTCAACAAGTTCGATTCAACGTGATATTTTTTCCACGAATCCAATTTGCAATGCATTATTTTTGTTATCCAAATAAAATTTATCAGTTCCTTTGGGTTTGCTGAATACAAGGGGATAATCGCCAAAATATGTAGACCTCTGCCAACTGTTTTTAAATTTTTTTAATATTAATTTTTAATATAAATAGAATAAAAAATGAAGCAAATAGTTAATTTTTTTTTAAATTATCCGAAAAGTAACAATTTATCAACGCTCACAGTTATATCGTATTCAATTATTGTTAAACACAATATTCCTGATCTATATTTTTGATATGATTTCTTATCGATAATGAATTCGATATTATATGCTCAATTTTTAAATTGATTAAATTAAATTTGATCACCAAATTGTCATATTTGTATCAACTGACAAACTTGGTTCCATTGCTCTTCTAAAGGATACTTAAAGCATATTTAATGCTAAATAGCTATGTTTATGTCAATTTTAAATTAAAAATGATTCATTATCAGTGAGTTGGATGACATAAATACTAAAAAAACTAAGTTAAAAAATATAAATAGGTGAAGGTTTTATTTAAAAGGTAACTACTTGTTTAAAATAAGAAATTCTTTTTCTTGTTCAAACAAGTCAAATACTTCTTTCATTTGCTTCTGCAATCAATCAAAGGACACTTAAAATTAGATGGGATAGGTATACTACGCTCCCCATAGGTAGAGGTGATTTTAGACAAAAAAGTACCGGCACTCAGGATGCCGGTTTTTTTTTAAAACTTAAAATCCATCTTTACCAAAACACGTTATGGGAGCCGCGATGGCTCAGGGGATAGAGCGTTCGTCTTCCAATGACGTGAACCGGGTTCGAATCCAGCGTTGTTTGGTCGATACGAATCCGTATCCGGCTTGCACCGACCGCAGTGCTGACGTGAAATATCTTCAGTGGTAGACGGATCATGGGTCCCTTCGCCTTCAGACTAACCCTGGGAGGCTCTCGTGGTCTTCCTCTCCATGTTACGCAAATGCGGGCTTGCTTCATCAAAAAGTCTTCCATGAAGGCAAACTTTTCTCAATATTCGATCCAGGAGTTCCCTTGTCTTCTGGATTGGGTTCAAAATTACAAGGCTACGGAGTTGAACATTAGTAGTCGTAAACTCAAAAATTGGATCTGCTGTTCAACGACGGTTATGAAAAAAAATGACGTTATGGAGAAAAAAAATCTGATATATCATACTTTTTACTGATTCAATAGCCATAAAACCACTGAATCACTCTAACTAAATTAATATTACTGTAAAAATTACTAGTAAGAATGGATTTTATGCTTGATGCAAACCAAAGTGTCGATACTTTAATCCAAAATTGTTTGATGTGTAATCAATGAAAGTCTTAAAATAAATTAAAATAAGTGCAGTAGTTCTACAATTCAAAAAGGGCATCATATAATGTTTTCAAACGATAATAAATTGTACTTCTATCAAATAAGCAAATTTTTTTAATTTTTAACTAATTAGATTGCTCCAAAAGTCTTAGTGTGTTTTGAAAATAATTATATTATTTTCAAATTATTATTTTTATCATTATTTTTATGTTATTTCTCATTTTTATTCTAAACACTATGAAATATGTATACAAACATCACGATTGTATTGAAAATGTAAGAAAAGTACGCCAAAAATTCTCCAGATAAGTGAGAAAGAATAAATAAATAGACTTGGAGAAAAATATTATTTATTTAAACCAGCTTACTTGTCTTATAAACTTACATCAGAAAATACATCATTTGTGATAACATTTCTCAGAAAATAAAAAATGCACTCGAAGGTAAATAAATAATAGAAAACCATATTTACAATCAACTTTGGTGTTATTTCCATGCATTATTTATGCTTACAAATGCTGTTTGAGCTTTTCGGGAAAATTCTATTTTACTCTTCCACGTTTTAAGAATTTCTTTTTGTCATTTGGAAGTAAGCTAAAGTTTTTAATGAAATAAAATTATTCTTCGGGGAAACAAGTTGATGTATATTTCTCATTATATAAGAAGAATAGTAAATAGCTCCAGCTTCCATTTGGGAAAAGATATTTAAGTTCTTTAGTTTATTCGTAAGTAAAAAGTTTGTTTTAAAATTTTTCTCGGCATTTCATTGCTTTCAGATTTCATAAATTGATTTAGTTTCATAAATTTTTGATTATTCATTCCGTATACATTTAATATAACGCATTGGTTAAGTTAAAATCAAGCCATTCAAATCTTACGTATGTATTATTCTACCAAAAAAAAATTAGCTGTCAATTGTGCTTTCAAAATTTTAAGTTTATCCTCTACCAATTAATTATCTAACTGAGCGCTGACAAAAGCTTTCCAAAATTATATGACGCTTTAGATAAATAGGAGTTTTCTCTCCATTTGTCCTATTATTTATTTTTTATTTTTTAAAACACATCTAACATGTATGGAATAGCTGCCTTTAAACTAAAATAACTATTTACGTTTACGGCAGTTCTATTTTATTCTCTGCCTGTTATTTATCTTAAATTCCACAAAAGCTTTTCAAAATAATGAGGCTTGAGAAAAGATAAAACACTTTTCTCTTACTCTATTTTTTTTAGAAAAATAAAATTAAAACAAGATTTCGTCTGAAATACTCTATAATTTTCCATAGTTTCATCCACCAATAAATATTTATTTAAAATAAGAAGAAAAAAATTAAAACTGGATAATGCATTAAATAAAATACTATTTTGTTCGTTTAGTAGCATTTCATTCATTAATTATTTAAAATTGAAATATATTTAAGCTGTCCGACTAGTTTCGACACTTTTAGTATTAATATAAAATTTTAAAAAATTTGTCTTATTATGTGTAAGCATATAATAGTTTATGAAACTAGCAAAAAAAAGATCATTAGTTTTAAGTTTTTTAAATGGCCATTTTTAGGTAAAAATAATAATTTTTTTTTGCTTATACTCTAAATACTGTAAAAAAATTCTATCACCCGAAACAAAAAACTCTTTGAAGATTGTTTGTAGAAGACTTTCAACTATGTTTTGAAATATTATCTTGAAAACAAGTGCATTTGCTACTGAGTCTGGGATCAATGTATTTAAAAAAGCACATTTTAAATATTTTCACCCGTATCTTTGCGAAGAAACATGTATAACAAGATAAATTTTTTCCTCTAAGTCCGTGCTATAAACATAAACACTCATGAAAAATTATTTTAAAAACATTATGAGATATCGTCTTTAAGGTGCAAATTGTAAAAAAACCTGATTTTGATTTAAAAGCATTTAAAAACTTAAAATCACTAGTCTATCCACTGTTTTCACCTTGAAAAAAGCTGATATAACTGTAAATAATTGGAGTGCAAATAAAGGTGAAGTATTTTTAGAAAGCTACTACGATTACAGGAAGTCTAAATTTCTAATAAACTCAATTTCAAAAATTTGTCCAAAATCATGTTTTTGCACTAGTCAGATACCTTAAACTAAATAATTGTAAGTGTATTCAAGCACCAAAAATATTTTTCGTTTTTTCTTGAAACACTGTTTTTGTAAATTTATTTGCTGCATATTTGCTTATAATATAGCATTTGCTTGTAATTCCTACATGACTTCATTTGAAACTATTCAAAGAAATGCAAAATTACGATATGATAAACTATAATATTTAAATAAAAATTTAATGTATTTTTTAAATAAATTCTTTAATTTACTATTCCAAAAAAGATAAGAAAACTGATTAAACAAAATCAACACATTTTACTTGTGAAAACTAGATGATATAACAGTAATTCCAAAAATGGTTCAAAAATAATAGATTTTAACTATTTAACTACTCACAGTACTAACCAAAATTGCGTATTTGTTATTTTATTTGAGCTATTTGTAATGCATATGTTGTTTTGAAATTAAAATTATATCGAAGTAAATTGTTTTAATCATGATAAATTTTACATTAAAAAATTGTCAAAATCCTCCAAATGGTATAGTATAAACTAATAAACAGTAAATATAACGATGAACAATGAATAGACAATAATTAGTAATTAATTCATTTTTCATCGTGTCTACTGAATACCTGCAGCACGTAATGATATAATTACTTGGAATCATGGATGATATATTTACTCTTGATCCTAGATGATAAAACTACTTGTAAACATTGATCACATGATTAATGATTACATGCTATAGTTGAATGTGAATACTTGTGATAACGTATTCACACTCAGAAGAAAAGTATGGTCAAATCTTCCAGAATATGGTAAAATTTAAAATGATGCTGGCTCTATGGGGACATCAAAAATCTGAGTAATCTTTAACAAAGTGTTTTGATAATGATTTTTAGTAAAATAAACAACAAAGTAAGTTTTATAATATGCTCTATAATTCAGTAAATATCGTCGTACAATTTGTATTTTACCGTTATATCTTAGATCATGACATAAAAACCATTAATACGGTTAAAAAGTTTCAGATTTGTATTTTTTACTAAATGTGTGGTAACAGGAACTATAATTTTGAATAATAGAATTTTGAGTAAACCGTTACCTTATGAACCGAAAAATTACCAAATTAATGACTTAAATGATGTACATATTTTTTTAAAACCAGAATTATGCTTCTTTTCATCAAAAATGTCATTGCCAATTTGTACGGTAATTTTACCAGAATTTGTTTCTTCGTACAGGATCAACTATTGCTAGGAATCCAATATAATATACAGAGTGTAAAAACTACTTTATATGATTACGTGAGGCCATTGCAGTAACATTTGTAATACAGCATGTAATTACAAATTACTTGTTATATATATATATCATAGCTTTTATTCCTCCCATTTTATTATTATATGCAATTACAAACACAAGAAATAGTTTATTTCTAATCAAACTCATTTTGGAAAAACGGAAATTGAATATCTTCTTAATTTACTTTGCTTTTTATTGGAAAGAAATGGCTTCCTGGAATGTTAGAATACTGTAAAAAATATCACATTTTTAAACAGTAAAATACAATTTATCAGAAACAATTTTTTTATACTCCTATATTATTGAAAATTTATCTCGAATGTACTTTCAAATAATATCGAATCTAGACATAAAAAGTCCACAATGCATTATTATACAATACAGTTGTCAATTTCTTTGCACTTCCATTTCTTTGAAGAAAAAGAAGCAACTCCATCTCGAATCATATTTCCGAAATGCTGCTACCACTCTTTTTATAGACTTACATTAAGATTTATTTTAAAAGCTATTTTGATGTAACTTTTAGAAACATCGTAAAAAGCGCGAGTTTAAAAGCACTTTTGAGAAAAAGTCACCGTTTTCTTTAAAGTTACATTTAAGACGCTGTCCGCCTCCGGCAGGTTTTTTTTTCACCTGCTTTTAAAGATTGTTGACACTAAAATTATCTTTCGGCAGACATTTGAAAAAATACAAAAGTCTTTGAAAAAATGTATGCTTTATGTTAAAAGTAACTATTGCAGTAAATATTGATACTGTTACTTTAATTGTATCATGTATTGAGGTGTAATGTATTTACTTATGAAATTCCAAATTAGCATAAAAAATTTATTATGACTTAATGTCTCATGTTTTTCAAGTTTATAATAAGTGTTTGGAAGTTCATAAATGGTATTTCAAATTTTAAATATTAATCTTTAACTCAAGTAACTTCCCCTCACGTAGATGAGACGGCTAATATATTGTTTATCCCAAAGTGTCAGCTCAACACCAAATTTCTTAAGTTAGAACCAATTTTCTACCTAGTTTCACGCAACGATTGCAACCACCATCGATTGTTGCATGGCGTCTTCCAAAAGATACAAAGCCTGGACTACCAAAAATGTCTATTTCTGATTCCCAAATGGTCGAAGGCGTTTGAACAGCCATGCAGGAGTAAGCTGACCGCTTTCTTGACCGATTCCTCAACCTATCAAAGAGTGATGATATGCATATAAGCTTTTATCGACTAAGTAATTTATCGACAAAAGAAGGAGTTACCCGAAGGTCACAGCTAAATCTGCAGGTGCTAAATCGTTTACAAGGATGTTCACCGTCAAATTATATTTAATTTTAAACTGGGGTAAGGGAAGAATTCCTTATATAAAAGATTTGTTAAAGTGACACAGACATTTTTCAGGGGGAAATTAAGTTTTTGTTAGAATCAGAATAATATAACGACAATATCAAAGTATTGTCAAGCAAGGACGTGAAAGGAATAAAATTGTGGAAAAAAAATAAGAATATTGATAACATTACATAATGGAACTAAATTAACAATTAATCCTCATAAACATCAGTCATCCAATGAAAAATAAAGTGAAAGTTTGATCTCAGTATTAGAATAGACAATAGTTAAAATTATTTATAATATTCCGAACCAAATGTTTTGTGAAAATAAGATATTGAAAAAATAGTTTAGTTTAAGCAACGGAAATTAATGTATCATAATTCATTGCATGAATGACATTTCGGGATAGTAATTAAATCAGTCAAATTTTTCTTAATTAACAATTATTAATTTGACAAAAATATAGCATATTAATGACATTCAATGCAAATTAAATAAATAATGTGTTTTGATTTGCAACATTTAAATATAAAAATATATTTATGGTACGAAACAAATATTGCATAGGTGGTATAAAATGCCATAGATATGGTGTGACAATTTTTGAGATCAAATCTGCTCAAAAATCATTTTTTTAAAAATAATTTATGATGGACGAAATTTATCATGCAAGTAAATTAGAGTAAAAAGCAAAAAGTAAAAAAAAAATTAGCTACCTACTGCATCTTAAAATGTTTAGTTAGTAAAGTACCATTGGAAAATAATAAGACCCCCTATAAGTACAATTCATTCAGACTATTTCATAGGTAGATACTTGATTCAGTTATAAAATATTTTTTAAAAGGAAAAGGAATGTGCCCAAACCACTTCTAGCATATAAACTGGAATTTAGTCCTTTACTAGAATTTCCGGAGTTTTATACTCCTGGTAGGGTCACCCAAGGCGTGAAGGCCATTCCACTATACCCAGCTAAAGCATAAATGCAACGGACAAAGTCAGTCTCTTTCTTCGGGCATCCACGGTTCTAGAACCAACAGAAGCTGCACACTTCTTCTTCAACCTGATCATTTGCTGTCCTGTATGGGGCTAGAGAAGAATTTTATCTTGGATGGTCCGGCGATGGTAGTATATGAGTGAACGATCTTCTGGACTTGGTCTAGCCTTGTTCTGGGCAAAGTGGAATAAGTAACAACAACAGCAGAATTTACTCAAAAAGAAAAAAAAACACTTAGAACAGAAACTTACGCTAAAATTTTAAAACTATTTTCAGATTTTCAGCCATATGTTGGGTTCAAATTTATATTCTGCGTTTAGTGACAACTTATTATTTTCTGGACCTTTCATCTTTTTTATGATTTTTTTGTTACTTTTCAGTAAGGTTTTGTTAACCTAAAAATTAAAAAGAAACGCCCCCAGCTCAGTTAGGGATCTCTTTTTGGGATAATGGCGGCTGCATCTCAATAATTCAGTCAGGATCTCGGAAAACATTTATAAAGTGTTCCCCATTGTAAATCCTCTATAGAAGTTTGAAGATACTTTTTTTTGTGCAAGTTCTAATGAAAAAAATCGAAAATATGATACTTAGATGCATCAAGCTTCTTTCTATTACTATACGTAAACATTATATGGTGGAGTTTGTTTAGGAGAAATTCGGATCCATTAATGAACTCTTCATAATTTTCTTTGAATCTATCTTGCCATTTAAATATGAATTCTAAAAATAAATAAAAAAACTCTTACTTTGAAAAATGGAGTAGTTGATTCTTTTAATCAGTGCTCTGCGTGTATTAATAAAGGAAAATTAACACTAAATATTATTAAGCGAATTTATTGCTTATTAAAATGAAAATGGCATTATTTAGAAAATCTCAAAATCGGGAAAAAGCTGAAACAAGCTGATTTAATGACAGTTTCAAAATCACAAATTTTTATGAGTAGATTTTTTTCACAAATTTATTAAAATGTAACTTTAAGAAAAGTCTGCACTGCCTCATTTGATATGTTATTTTTTACTTTATACATTGTAAGAAATTATTGCAAAAAAATGCACACTGTAAAAAAAAGTACTGGCAACCCTGAGTGCAGTATCAGAAAAAATCGATTTTACTGTAAAATCTATTTTTACCATTAAAATCTAGTTTTAAAGTAATATTAATTTAAAGTGAGACAGTTATTTTACTGAAATGTTTATTTAATTACAGCGAGACAGTGATTTTACAGTAAAAGTTGTAGTGTAAAAATTACGGAATGTCAGATTCGTTGTTCCGAAAAATATTTAAATTTGGTTTAATTCCATCCAAAAGCTATACATTTTTAAATTTCTTCATTACCAAAAATCCCCAATTAAATCACGATAAAATTACCAGCACTCAGGGTGCCAGAACTTTTTACAACAGTATCCATTTTTACCGGAACATGTTACGGAACAAGTAAATCTGATATTCGCGTAATTTTTAAGGCAATAATTATCGTAAAACCACTGAATCACTTTACTCAACAACATATTTCTGGAAAAGTAGATTTTACAGAAAAATAGATTGTACGGATTGATTCACCAGTGCTTTTCCCGTAATTTGAACCGGAATTTTTTACAGTGTAACCTTTGCGACACAATATTTCGCTAATTTACTTAAGCCTTGACAAAATTTTAAGTTCAACGACTTATTAAGCTCAGCCGTACTATAGTATACTGCAATTAACCACACACACAAGTTGAACATTTATCCAAACACTGTCCTTGTAAAGATACTAAGACATAGTGACCATCATTCTCGTTTTTTTAAAATTTAAATTAGATTGAAGAGAAAATTACAGAAGACTTTAAAATCTATCTTTTGGTTTAATAAAAAAATGTCATAGGCTTAATTAATAGTAAAAATTAAAAAACAATCTGTAAGCGTTAAATTGAAGAAGAATAGATCACATTTTTCAGATTAAACAAGATTTATACGAACGTGATAAATTAAATTGAAAAGGTAATTTTCAGAAAGGGTGTCAGAGTCTTTATTATGGAATCAGCTTACTCAGCAACATTAATAAAATTACCGCTCACATCTTTCCAGATTTCTTTCCTTTTTTAACGTGTCAGATAAAAATAAGTTTTTTCTTTCGTTATCTAAGATTCTCTTCCATTAAAAAAAGCTCATTTCTCTTTATTTTCTGTTTTTCTTCCGATACCTAATACCTAAATCTCACATCTTCATTTTTTGTACCATTTTTTGATGACTGAAACTTCTTGAAAATATCTAATAACTAGGTGGGTTTTTTTTAATTGTACAGAATCTTTCTAGTTTATTAAAAAATACTTATATTTTACCCTAATCTGCATTAAAAAATAAAAATAATTGATCTTTTTTTTTCTATTTATAATATTTTTTGACGTAATACACTTTTAGAAATATTTTATGCAATTAAAATGCAATTTGGCGACCCCTAAGTTTTATACATAGCTCTTATGATAAAGTTTTGTTTCTGCCTTCATTTTTACTAATTATAATTATGTTTTTTATCCTTTAGAAGTTTCGAAATAACTTATTTTTGCAGAAAATAATTTATGGAACACAATAAATATTTTATTCCTTTAACAAAAATTGATAGCCCAATTATAATTTTGAACATTTTCTTGAGTTTCAAATTATGAGCTTCATTGATTACTGTATTCGAATATTTTAATGAGCATAGTTCCAGATGTCTTAGATATGACCGAAAGTTAAAAATTAATTTCATAAAAAGGGAAGGAACTTTAAATGGAGGGGTATCTGTATTTTGCTTTACTGTTAGAAATTTCTGTTAGAATATGGTTAACTAACAATTTATTTAATTGTTATTTTACTATATTCAACGGAAAGAGTCAAATAACTGATGGCATTCAAAATACTACATCTAAGAAAATTATATATAGTTTTAAACCATAGTTTAAAACCTGGAAACTAGGTCCACAGAAAAGGAAAATCCATCTTACTTTTTTTAGAAAGCTGGTAGCTAAACCATGTGGTAAGGATTAAGAATTCACACGTTTATCAACAGATCATTAATACAACAAGCGGATGCCTAATAATTTTATGATAATAAATGTGTGGTGAACAGAAGTGTGTGGTAAACATGAGTGTGTGGTAAACATAAGTTTGTGGTGAACATAAGTGTGTGCTGAACATAAGTGTATGTTGAACTGATAATTGTTAAAATGAAACGCATTTTTAAAGTTTCAAAAATTATGAAGATGGAAAATTTTTTAAAAGTTTAAGATCTCAATTTTGTAACGAAACAAGAAAATTTCATAATCAAACTTCCGAAAATTTCCCTTTAGCAATAAACCTCCTTAAAAAATTATATTTCTTTACACGGACTTTCTGATTATCATGTAATGATATAAGTTTATACAGAAAAATTATATACCAGAATAACAATCAATTTTCCACTCACAATATGTAGTTTATCTAGACGCATATTCAAAAAATTAAAAAATAATTTTAAGTAAAATTACAAAAGTAGTTTAGGAAGAACTATTTTACTAAAACATAATCTTTCCAATCAGAACTTTGCGAAACAATTACAAAAGCGGAAACGGCCAATTTATTGAAAGAATTCCTCCTCTTAGTTAGTTATTGAATTTTCGAATAAATTCTAAGGAAGGACATAATTGATTCATTTTTCCAAACATATTGGCTATATAGGTTCTTTGCCGAGTGAAATTCTCTAGAGTACATGCCACTTAAGGAACTCGAATACTTTTATCAGGGTGAACATTATTATTTGGATATAGTTTCGCCTTTCTTTTTATTAGCGAATGGATTTATATAAATGTGTTCTCTAAAGTTTTATTTGAAACCGCAACACTTGAAAATCGTATTGATTTATTGTACATAAATCTTTCCAAATACTATACGATAATATTATAAACTAGCAGTTTTTGTATTTTTAGTGATATATGTTTTGGCCTCAAACGTCGGTTTCAAATTAGATTCGAAAATACTAAAACGTACACAATTTTATTCAACACAATCCATTCAATTTATAAATTATGCATTAAAGTATTTATCACTAAGTTGGCAGAAGGGTAACGAGAACGTTAACAACATTATCTAAAATTTTTATTTTTTAAAATGAATAAATCCATAACCAAAATGAAATAAATATTTACTCAGAAACTTTTTATATTCATGTTTTTTTATAAATATAATTATTATGTTTAGACCAACAAACAGTTCGGCCTGGTTGACAAATGCCAGTGAAACATATGTCTCATTGGCATTATACAAAAGTGTTATTATACAGACTACATGAAGTAAGAAAAAGTAACAAAAAAAGTTCAAATTTGAACTGTTAGGTGAAAATGTGGCACTCATAACGAACAAAGAGCAATTTGAAAAACTTAAATTATATAACATGCTTAATGTTCATTCCAATTTTGCCTTAAAGTAAAAAATCATGTTCACATAGACAAAAATTGGACACATGGTGGAAATTGTTGTTAGAACAGTGTTGAATGGCTTCAGGAAAACGTCCTCTAGTGGATGAAATATGAATTAATATTTTTATGGTAAATTTTATTTTCTAATGGTCTTTATAATGTATACATCTATATAATAGAACAAATTCTATGCTGGGGCTAAACAGGGTATATTTGATTAAAACCATCCTTCATAGAATTTTATATGAGTGATATACAAAAGACATTTTGGCACATTTTTTGTTTTTTCTTTGTAATGTTGGTTTATAATGTAATAAATTAAGACTTTAAGGTTAGCATAAGTAATCGAAATATACATTACAATTACGCATTGGTTAAGAAATGTGTGATAAGATCATAATCTTGTTTTAAGAATAGCTATTTTTAAAGTACTAGGAAGCTTCGCCCCCTACTCGCTGGCGCTCGCCAACCCCCGGAACTGCTTTCGCAGTTCATTTCGGATTGCTTCGCAATCCAATGCTCGCTATACTCGCTCATTGGATACGTTTTTAACGTCTAGCTTTTGTATACTTTTTTGAATACTGAAGTTCCGAAAACTTTTCACTGTAGAAAATTCTGAACCTGTACATTTCAATATTAATTTGAAATTGCAATTATTAATTTGGGCATTTGGCGATACAACACTTATAGAATTGAAGGATTTGTTACGTCAAGCGCTCAGGTATCATAATTTTGATCTAGTTGTGCTTCTATGTCATTTTGATTTATGTTGCTAAGTTAACTTTCAAAAAATTCTATGGCTGGCAACAGTATTTTTATTTTCTAAGTTGTTTATTTTTATTTCTTTTAGAATTCGTTCTTTTTTTAGCGAAATGTTTTTTAACCTTACAAAATTCTTTGCCGACTGTTTTCTCTATAAATGAAGAAATTAAAGTAAATATTTAAGTGTTGTGAAAAGGAGAAGTGTTGTGAGGTGTTGTACAAAGTACTTCAGAAAAGCGCTTTCGACAAAATACTGAAATAGTGATCTATTACTCACTTCTGCCTAGCTTAATAGTATGAGATTGCCGCAGCTGAATTGAACAGCCTGATAATGCTCACTCTGGTTATTGTTTCCGTTTTTAAAAGCGCTATATGTTGAGCCACCTCGTCTAGTTTTGCCATGTGACATTTTTAGTAGCAATCATTGGTCGCTTGTCTAACGTTGCCATTCGGGGAGTTGTAATGAGGCTTTTTTTTGGTGCCGTGTAAGAGAAATATATATATAGATATGTTGGAATAANTTTTGCTGCTAAAAATGGCGTCTGATTCTGTCAATGATTTCGATGGAACTGAATGAAAACGTGATAAATTAATGTCTGATATTTACAGGCTCCCGCTAGACGGCGTACTCGAGCGTTGCGATCGCGAATCTTGTTTTAAGAATAGCTATTTTTAAAGTATATGTTGGAATAAACTTTTTATTTTTTTTCATTATCGCGGAATAATGAAAAGTGGAAAGCGGTTAGAGAAAAACTTTTGGTATAAGACTACTTACAACAATAATTTACCAACTTGCCAAGTATAATGCTATAAGTCATTTATTTGAATCATTAAAATTTTAATAAAATGCTTACAAGAGTTACTAATTTAATGTTGGCATTTATTAGAAAAGGGTAATATTAACTAATTTCCCTCTTTCAAAAGACCCTATTTAATAAAATATTAATGAATACGAAAGATTTGTTTTCACAGTATATCGAATAAAATGATAGTAAAAGGGAATTTATTTTCCTTTGAAGACTTAGTTCAAATTTTAAATTAATATTCAATATCTGAGGAGAATTTTTGCTCATTTAGAAGATGTTTAAGGCATTGCCAAGCTGTATAAATTTTAATATCATAATAATTTATGTGCTAAAGTATTAAAACTAGTATCATAAAGGTTGACAAATGTATTGCTTAGAGAAGTAAAAGAGGAATAATTATATTATGTATGTAAATGTAGTAACTAGGTAACATGATGCTAATTGAATTATTAATTACGATATAATTGATATAAATAAATATGCAGCTTCTTAGAATAAATTTATTCTCTAAGCATCTATATGGCATTTTGAATGCAATTTATAAGATAGTAAATATACATTACATATTCATAGACAATCAAACACGTTTCAAAAACAAATAACATAAAATTTATCTCATTGAAAAACGTACTTTATTCTAATTAAGTGAAATTTAACTCTGTATGATACAGTAATTTGTTAACTTGAAATAATTTAAATTCCATAATTTAGGAGAAATATTTGCAAATCACATTATTAAGATCGTTAAATCTTATAAAATATTTTGATTATTTGAATTAAAAATATTATTAAGAGTTACATGAAATGCAGCATCATTTTGAACTAGAGGATTAAATTTTTTTATAATTTATTCTGCTCAGAATGTTGAATGAATTCACTATACTTTCTTAGTCGGTTTTTTAGATTAAACACTTCGAATAGTCTAAAACAGATGTTGAGATTGAGGAGCTTCTGCTTATTCTCATTTCAAAGGAACTATTTAAGGCTGATCTGCTGTATCTAAGGCTGATCTAAGATCTATAGTCGTATGAAATAATGCTTTTTGTGAATAGTAAGCTATTTTCATAACTCAGGTGAGTTAGCAACAGTTACTCATGACAGTTAAGTTTAGCTTATCTTCAGCCAGCGCTCACGATGTTTTGCCTGAAAATGTCCAAAAATGCCAATACGGCGAAAATCAATAGTTTTAAGAAAATGAAAAACGTTTGTAATTTTTTTTAAAAATCTTTATGAGCTTTTTTCATTATCTGGGTTCATAAAATGTTTTCAAAAAATATGAATAATGAATTTCGATAATTTTTATGTAATTAGAAAAATGTCCCCAAATTGTCGATTTTGAAAAGAGAAATTTAATAACTTTAAAATATTTTGGCTAGTTTTCCGTTTTAAGGCACAGATATTTCTTTACAGAAAGATTGCATTTATGGTCGAAAATTATAGCTTTGCTTCAAGTGTGAAGCAATTAAACTGTGACTTTTCTATTTTCCCTTGCGAAGGAGCTTTGAAAAACCTTGAAAATATTCGCAAATTTAACTTAATTAAAAAATCCTCTTACTCTTGGTTTACATTATTTTGAGCTGATTAGTTCGATAACTTATCCTTGAACTTACTCAACTTATCTTTGAACTTAGTATTTTCAATGCATTCACTTTCACCTAATTTCTTGTTGAGCTTAATGATAATATACTTTACTCGATAGATTTGGGGATACTGCGATGTTTGGAAGGGTGATAGAGTTCGCAACCTGTAATTGTTGATTAGGAAATATTCGGTGGATTATTGCTTCTTAGCCATTTTGTATTAGCTATTTGGAATTCTTTGGGTGATTTTGAATAGTCGGCATTCAAAATCACACCAAGCGTAAGGTTTCTTACCCATTATTACTGCTGGAAAATTCTTAATGAAAAAGTAAAATACATGACATATATTTTTGAAAAATAATACTGTTAGTTAGGAAAAGAATTTAGAAAATTCCTCATACTTGCGCATCGTATGGTTCCTCTACAAACTATATACATCCACGAAAGCTTACCATTTTACATATCCAAGATTGTCTGTGTAATCTAGATACATCTATAATTGTAAAAAGCTACTGAAAAGGGCAATTTTAGGCTTTCTAAAAACCATTATAAAAATTGTATTATTTATGAATATATGCAAAATATAAATACGCCCAATGTACGTACAATCGTACACAAATGTATTATGCATATTTGGATACATACATTGAGCATGAACATATTACGTATATGTACATAAATACACTGGACATGCATATCATGTACATGTATACATACATATATTGTACATCCAGAGATATACCTATATTGTACATCCTACAGATATACCTATATTGTACATGCATACATTTATTATACTGTTCATAAATAAATTGCACATGCATGCAAGGGTCATACATTGTACAGACAATGTATGTATGTTCGTACAAACACAGGTACTTGTATATACATGCGTACCTGAACATTGATATACATTTTACATACACAAATATTTGCATAAAATGCATATATTCATTGTGTATAAATGTACATGTCTACATTGTTTGCACATACATACGCAATTATTATCTATATACATACGTACATATATTTTATACCTACAATATAAGGGTATGTACATGAATGTGAAACTAAAATGTCTGAACATATGAACTAGATTAAATCATATGTACATACATTTTAGTTACATTCATTTGCACGTATACAAATACGTACAAAATGCAGTACATGTTAATACGTGCAAAATGTATCATTATAAAATACATTCTACCATCTACTGTGAATTATAATAATTTATAAGAATACAATAGTCTTGTAATCGTGTATTTCGATTACATGTAATCATAATTACATGTAATCAAATTACATGTAATCAAATTACATGTAATCATATTTTTTGATTACTTGTAATCATAATTACTTGTAATCGTTTTTGTTGTGATTACTTGTAATCGCAATTACTTGGAATCATGATTACAAGTAATTGATTACTGTAATCAAAATTGTAATCATGATTACAGCTGTAATCAAAATTTTTTGAAACTTGTAATCACGATTACAAGTAATTGATTACTGTAATCAATATTGTAATCATGATTGCAGATGTAATCAAACTTTTTGAAAATTGTAATCATGGTTACAAGTAATTGATTACTGTAATCAAAAAATGTAATCGATTACATTTTTGGCCAACTCTGCTTGAGGGTGCCCCTTGGCGAAATTGGCGACTTATGTATGGCGCCATTGCTGTTTGCGCGGAACACCGTGGTAACAAGAATGGCAGCTGAAACATAATGATAATTCAGTAAAACATTGGAAAATTTCAACAAAACATCGGCCAAAACTTGCAATGAACCCAATCTAAGCTAATTAATAAACCCAACAAAAAGCATTTTGAATCGAAGCAAAAATAAATTGAGTAGACGTAGAAAGAAAAGGGCATAAACAACTCACTTCTTCATTTAGCTTGAATATTCTCAGATTTAGGTGCACAGAATTCTCTAATAACAGTTAGATAATGTTTAAATTTATCATGAATAGAATCTGTGTACATCCATTGCCACATAAATTCGGCCAAATACGAATCGAAAATGGCGTCTGTAATACCGGACTAGCGGTGAAATTTTTTTCTAAAGTCCTTTTTTATAAATGCCCACATACCTTCGATCTTATTGACCNAGTTAGATAATGTTTAAATTTATCATGAATAGAATCTGTGTACATCCATTGCCACATAAATTCGGCCAAATACGTATCGAAAATGGCGTCTGTAATACCGGACTAGCGGTGACATTTTTTTCTAAAGTCCTTTTTTATAAATGCCCACATACCTTCGATCTTATTGACCAGAAGCAAAAGTAACCTTACCAGCCGGTATCCAACGCAGAACTAACGGACCTCTGAAATTACTTTTACTGTTGAACATTTAAAGATAACTCTAAAATCTAAACCAATCAGAATGACGATTGGGTTACAACATCGCCCAGCTTGGCGATCAACAACTTGGCGAGAATCAAGGGGCACCCTCAAATAAAGTCTACCCAAAGAAAAGTTTCACCTTGGTTCAACATGAAAGTTTCCAGTAATTTTACAGACATTTAAAAAAATGATATCACTGATTCGTGCAAGCTCTCAGCTCTAAACAATAATAAAAAAACAAGATTCCGAGACTGTTTATTTCACGTTCTTTAATATTCACCTTATTCCTGATTGTTTTTCTCTATATCATTAGCAGATGGTTAGCAGAATATGCCATTTTTGCAAACTTCCTTTAGGTGATGGGAATGCATTGATTTATACTAAGGCTCATCTACTGTGAAAGCTGAACTGCCCACCATTGTGATGCAGACAAATTGGCTAGTTACGTAGTTTCAGCATTAGCCTGAGAGTTTGAAAAATTTGTTAGGATACATAAATTTTTAAGGGGGTGGTTGTGCAGCTGTGAATTATGCAAGCAGTTAAAAAAAAACTTTTGAATATTTAGATTTCCAGCAGAACTCGAAATCAGGGGCTTATTTAAATAATCAAGGCAACTCTATTTCAGGGACTCTAAAATATACAAACATGAAGTGCTATGGCGTTCTCCTGTTATACAAGACTTCCGGTTTGATTTGCTTGCTTTTTCCAGGATACTGCATGAATATATTTTTATCTTTTGTTTCTTAACGTCACTTCAGCACTTTCAGCGTCGGTATGTTAGAAAGATATCAAAGAATTAGTATTTTAAAAGCTATCTGAAATCACGTGCTTGCTTGTAGTAATGTTTTTCAAACGTGTTGCCATAAACTAATGTAATAAAAATGGAAATTGTAATTACAATGGTGATGGCAATGGTATTTGTAATTGTCTTGGGGCTGTAGGACCTTTTCCGACAGAAAGAATAAAGAGCAACTAGTAGAACATAAAAATAATGTGTGAAAAAAAATTAAGCAAATAGTGGGAAATCTAAAATTGCTCATAGTGATAAAGAAATTGTGTTAAAAGCTGAGAAACCTAGAAGAATCTATGCCACAACGAGAGAAACTGGTTTTGAAACCAAAGACTTGATTTTGAAACTAAAAACGAATATTCGACATAAATTTATATAAAAATGTATCAATATTTCCAAAACTCTGTTGTTTCTTAAATTTCTCAACTAATATACTCATTCTTAATGTAATATATACTAAGGGGACACTGAACTAGAATAAAAAAACGATCATATTAATGTTTAATTTTCTGTTACTAAGATTTTAAATAAATCAAGAGTTAATTATTAATATTCCACAAACCGTTTCTAAATCTGATTTTATGTTAATGAATTATAAGAACTTCAATTTGAAAATATTCATTAATCAATATCCCGTACCTATTTAATTTTTTTTCTTTTAAAAGAGTTTTTCGATGATCTTTCAACTTCGAAAAGCTTTTTGCGCATTACTTTTCTTTCCTATTAGCAGATGAATAAAAATTAAATATGAATTAAAAAAATTTCAGATACCCTTTGTGGGATGTTTGATATTTAATGGCATTTTATTGGTTCACTACTTTGATTTCTAATCATTTGATAAAATACAATTAAATTATGTTTATTGAGGAAAATTTAATTGAAAGAATAAAAGCTTATTATCTAAGTACGTACTTAGTTTATATGGTAAACAATGCCGCTTAACTCCATAAAAAACGTATGAACATTGTCTTAAGATAAACATTTGAGAAAAAATGAAAACTCAGTCTCATTGTCTACAATAAAAAAGTGTTATTTTACTTATAACTTCAAAACAGCTATTTCTTTTCTTCAAAATATTCAGCAGACACTTCTCATAATTCTATTCTACTGAAATTGATTTTATTATATTGATTCTTAGCGTCAGTGTCTCCTTGATGAAAACAGCTAAATCCCTATAGCACCAAGTTGATTTAAAAATTTTTCTCATCATTAAGAAAAAAATATGGTCAAAGCTGCCAGAACATAACAAAATTTACCATGTTTCTGGCTTTATCAGAATATCAAAAAAAATCTAATTCTTACCGTTGAGCTTTGATGAGAATTCTGGCAAAATTGACAATAAAATGTGGTTCTATTTATTATATGTGATAAAAATATATAAATGTGGTAAAATTTGCAAAATTTAATCATGGTACGTTAGAGCGTGGCATAAAAACCATTTGTTCGTTCCATTTATTTTTCAATTTTGTATTTTTCACTAAGTGTGTGGAGAAATAACCATAATTCTGGAAATTATACTTTTCGGTTATCCATTACCATATAAGCGGAAAAAGTACCAAATGAATGGTATATATACGGTGTATTATTTGCGTATTACCAAAATTATGACTTTTATTTATCAACCAGAAATGTCTTTACTATACAGTGTGGTAATTCTACCAGAATATTTTTCCTCCCTTGAAGCTATTTTAAAAATAGTTTCTTGAAATTCCTGAAGTTTTCATACCTTCTCATATTGTTCCAAAATTCTCGTATTGTTCTCGTATTGAAGGTGTTGGTCCAAAATAATAATAACAACTTTTAATGTCTTTTAATCTTGTTATTGATTGTCGCCTTGCCAAACTCCCTTTTATCTGGACCACTTGCCCATTTTTACCAACTTTACCATTTTACTCTTTTTCCATTTTACTACTTTACCATCTTATTATAACTGTCTTGTTTTTAGTCTGCTTTGTGATGTTTACAGGTTTCGTTTGTTTTAAACTGTATTTTTGCTTTTTTTTTTACTCCTGTTTTATTGTAATGTCTTTTTAGTCATGTATCTCAGATTTTATACTGTTCTTCGGCACACCTGGGTGTTTTTGCTTTCGGAGCGTGTTTACTTTTATCCTGTTGCAGATTTTAAATGCTTTACCATTTTTTAAAATTGGTTTTACATATTATGTCAGCTGGCCTGACTAATGGTTTTACCCTTGCCTTTTTGGCTAATGATAAGTTGAATGATTTTAATTCCAAATTTTAAACATTGGTGGTGTTTTTTTACATTGCACTACTGTAAGTTTTTTTGTTGTACNCTGTTCTTCGGCACACCTGGGCGTTTTTGCCTTCGGAGCGTGTTTACTTTTATCCTGTTGCAGATTTTAAATGCTTTACCATTTTTTAAAATTGGTTTTAACATATTATGTCAGCTGGCCTAACTAATGGTTTTACCCTTGCCCTTTTGGATAATGATAAGTTGAATGATTTTTATTCCAAATTTTAAACATTGGTGGTGTTTTTTCACATTGTACTACTGTGCGTTTTCTTGTTGTACTTTTGTCTCCAGCTCGTCAACTTTTTCAATGTTTAATCACTCTGGTGTCACCTTTGCTTGATAGTTGTCGCATTTGTTGAACCCTGTCGAGCAATGTCTCTTTGTTACTTTTACCCCAGTTATACTGGTGCTCAGGGTATGCATTATTTTATACTTTCCTCTAACTGTCACTATCCTTGCCAAAGGCAAAATGCTATGTAAAATAGGACAATTTTTTAAGGCTATAAGGGTCTGTTGACCTTATATTTTTAAACATTTTATTACTATGTCAATTTATGTAAATGGACTGTTGCCATCCCGATTTTTCTAGGTATATTTTTTGTATTTTATATATAAGGGTATGTTGACCTTTTTTTAATGTATTCCATTGTATTTGGCGTATGGGCCTATTGGCCTAGGCCGCTGTAAAACTTTCAAATACCTTCTCGTATTTACAGTCCCTGGCCAAACTATTAGACGCACAATAAGATTCTATGTAAATTCTTAATTATCAGGTGATACTATACAGCCTTAGTGTTTTTACGAGACTGAAACCTGTTTGCACTTGTTTACGTTAGTGTATCAATTGGTAAACATTGTATTGCAGTACGTTAAAAATAAATACAAGTAGGAAGTATATAAAAAATCTCCCGAATAAAAACCCATTACATGTGTGCTTAACTATAAAAGTATGGCATATAAACTAGTGCCAAACATGCAATTATTAAAACACTACAGTGCGTCTAATTATTTCGTCTAATTATTATTAGATACTAATATAATACCTGATGTAATAAATATTCTGTATTTGTATAATATATCGTCTAATTTATTCAATCGTAGAATTTTTATTATATATCGTCTCATTTAACTAAATGATACACGAACGCAAACAAGTGTAAACCGGTTTCAGTTACGTAGAAACAATAAAGCTGTATAGTATCACCAAAAAATTAGGATTTTACATAGAATCTTTTAGTTCGTCTAATAATTTGGCCAGGAACTGTATATAGTTTTCATTGTGCAGACATAAAAGAGCAGAAATAGCTAAATATCATTTTTCAGGTATAATTCTGAGAAGAAAAGAAATCGAGGCTATGAATAAAAATTTCTCTTTTCAGATGAAATATTTCCCCTTCTCCATGGTTCTTTCTCTTTTATATTTTCTTAGAAAATATAAGAAAAGCATCTCCTCTGTATTCATAAGATTTCTCCGGTGCTTATTGCATGAATGCTTGTAACGAAATCTTTTGATTTTTTACAAAATTCATACATAACAAAACTGTTTATGTTCGCTTGTTGTCAGTCGTAACTATGGAAATTGTATTTTCAGCGAAATATTTCTGACTTTTTATGTTCTAAGAAGTAAAATTTTGGAGCCCAAATACATGCTCTGGATACACAAAATATGCATGCATTGATTTGAAATATTTCATGTTTTTGTGTTCTACCAGTATCATGATTAAAGTGATCTTTATAAAATTTTGACTAATATAATTACTTTAAAAAATAAATAAATGCTTTTTTAAATTAATACATTTTCTTAAAATTTTCTATAGTTTAAAAAAAATCTCTAGACAAAATGGATTTTAATGATTCTGAATAGTGATATTATTCTATATTTAAATTAAACTGGATCTAAATATACTATCTTAGGTTTAGTTTTAATTTTGCTTGCATACCTTTAAAGCTCGGATTAATTTTTTTTGCATAAAATGAGCTATATTTTTACTTTGAAAAAATTTAACGATCGCTTTTTTATGTAATTTTAATTAAACCATGATTTATTAAAATGTTAATGAATATTTGTCCTTAACTTTCTTTTAATTAAATAATAGTTTTAAAAGAATTAATTTCTCGAATGTGTTTATATTTTCTGCAACATTGTTAAATTATATAAAAATTGAATTTCTCATTTATGTTATCAGTAATTGTTAATAATATTATCGTAATAAAGTTATAATACGCCTTTCTGCATGGAGAAAAAAACATCTGTCTTAATCACTATACTGTACGGCAATTCCTGATGAAAAATAATCATAATTCAGGTTAATGAAACCGAAATATAGGGTATTTAAACCATTCATCTCATAATTTTCCAGTTCATATTACAGGAGGTTACTGGCAATTCTGGTTTTTAAAATTTGTAGCTCTTTATTACTACACATTTAGAATAGAAAATTCAAAGCTGAAATATAAGTTCAGCTAATAATCCATTTCCGTGTCATGCTATAAGGTATTATGATAAAATTACTAAATTTTACCACATTGACTAAAATTTATCACTCATTATAAAACTATATTTTATTATTAATTTTACCAAAATCATCACCAACTCTCATTAGTAAGAGAGCCAGAAACATGGTAAAATTTGTCATATTTTGTTAGCTTGAACCTTACTTGTTCTTTTTGCGCATTACTTTTCTTTCCTATTAGCAGATGTATAAAAATTAAATATGAATTAAAAAAATTTCAGATACCCTTTGTGGGATGTTTGATATTTAATGGCATTTTATTGGTTCACTACTTTGATTTCTAATCATTTGATAAAATACAATTAAATTATGTTTATTGAGGAAAATTTAATTGAAAGAATAAAAGCTTATTATCTAAGTACGTACTTAGTTTATATGGTNTCGCTGAATAAAGAATTAAGTTCATCGAAGCACTCTTGTCTTGACAATCCACGTCGAAAGTTATGAAAAATAATGGCACGAAAAAACCTTACAAACATTTAAGGTGCTTTTGAGGTTGTTTTGAGGTGTCTAGGTTAACTTAATGTTAATTTGAAGTTAATTTCAAAAACAACCTTAAGACATAAATTTCGCAAGGTATATAAAGTTGTTTTATTCACATTAGTGGTTTTTTTAGGGCTGATGGAAATCAACTTTAAAGCAACCAGCTTAGAGAGGTTATTTTTGAGGTGTACAAGCCTTTTCTACTGCACTTCTAAGAAATAAGTATGTTTGAGGTGTGAATAATTTCACTCAAACTTAACTAAAAGTATTGTTACTGTTGCTTATCCTCATAGATCTGACATTAGTCAGATTAACTTCAAAAAGTTGTTGACAGCCAGAAAGTCGATGGCAAGAAGGGAATCGGAAGTTAAATCAGCCCTGGATAGTCCGACACAGTCAAGTATATGTTTCGGTAAGGCTGGATGGACACAGCATTTTTTACAAATCAGGTAAATTTTTGTGCCACACTCGAATGCTAGACATTTTAGGTGACCAGTCGAGAAGCAGTCTGGTAGTTTCGATCGCAATTGATTCCCAGAAGGGTGCCAGGAGAAGTTGCGGTGTACCATTGGTGCGTAGGTGGATTTTGCCAGATTGATTTTTGTCCATTGGAATAAAGTTCCTGATAAGTAAGTGACGACCCAGTGGACATATCTTTCTCACTGCCCTCTTTGGCCAATCTATCTGCTATCTCGTTGCCACCAATATTAACATGTGATGGAATCCATCGGAGATGTTATTGATGAGTTATATATGAGGATGATTTTAGGAGCTGTAAGTGAAGTTAATTAATGAGGTTATTTTGGTGCAAAACATAACCTCATTTTCTACCTCAGGGGTATTTTTTACATCTTTCAACCTCAAAAACATCCTACTTTTTTGAAAAGGAAACAGGTTATAAGCAGAGTGTTCTGCCGAACTAACAATGGATTTCTTTTATTTGGTGACACAATTCCAAAATTTTGAAACGCATATTTTTCATCAGAAAATTCTTGTCTCCGATATTTTTGAGTGACCCCCATCATGGGTCACGTGACCCAAATTTAAGTTGAGATCTAATGGTCATGAATCTCGTACCAATTCATACATATTTTATATATTAAACAAATATATACATATTTAAGAAACTCAAAATTAATTATCACTTAAACATAAAATTTTTAAACCAACAGCTAATTTAAAATGCCTACAATATTCGCTTACATGTGTATATTCAAATAGATAACATTTAGATTAAATTAAATTAAAACATCTTTTGTTACAAATTTAGAAAACACATCATCCGAAAAAAAGCTTTTAAGACTTTAACCCGTATTTAAACTATTATTCTCCAATGCAAATTTTTGCTTTACCAATAAAATTCAACACACTCTTCTTCAGTTTACAAGAAATCAAAGAACTGAACAACCTTATAAATCTTTAAGTAAATGCAAAGACAAACATTGAATGTACTTCCTAATGCATTATTGATCTGCATTCACGGCAAGTAAAACGTTTTCGTTCGCTTCATTGGTTTGCATTCTTTTGAGCGTTTGCTCCTAAAAGATAATAATAAAGTGTTTCGAAATCAGAACATCACAATCTTGATTTGGCAATAATGAAGTAAAAGGAAAGCATGCTTGAATAACACATAATAATAAAAGCATTTCGATAACAAAATAAATGAAAAAAGTGGAGAAAAAAGAAATCACTGCTGCACTCGTTTGTTTATTTTTCATTTGATTTTTACAAATAACCCTTCCAGAATTTTAATGATCTAGTTTGAATGAAATCTTTTTGTAAATTTATAATTTGTGTAATTAGCCGTTTTTAATAGTTTAATTATTTGTTGAATTAATCAAATTAATTATTAACGCTCGTTACATAGGAAAAAACAAGAATTCCTGTTTCATAGTGATTAATTAATATTATGGGTCCTTAAGGAGATATTATCCATGTCCTTTAAGAGAATGTTAGACTAACTATTTAACAGATTGATTCAGAATCAAAATTTTATCAATGCCATTAACATGAAAAATTAAATGTAATATCTGATTGTAGTAAATTTGACTATGATAATTCTCTAGAACAACCATCATAATAGTACCATATTTGAATCGATATAATCATAGAATAAATAGAATAATTGTTCTTAGCAGCGTGCTCGACTTAACACTCGCAATTCAATACAAAATAATAATAATAATAATAAAACCAATGTTAAAGTAATTTACTCGTATAAAAACAAAGCGTAATTTTCGCGAGTATATACAAAGCGCAAAATTTAAAAAAACATGAATCAACCTGAATAACTTCTGATCTAAGAATGGGATCTTCACGTTTTAGATCATAATCTTAAAGGTTCAAGAATACCTCATACCTCAAATATGCTAACTAATAAGGGTAGACGATGTTTTAAGTTACGAAATCAGACACAGAAAAGTACTTTCTATGAATGAATATACTTTTTTTAACGGATTCAGATTTCTCTTCTATAAAATATAGGGGGTAGTCGCAATCTAGGAATAAAAATCCTAATAGTTTGGTTCGGTCAGGAGAGTGGTCCTAATTTCGGATCCCTTAATGTTAATTTTACCTTTTGTGTATTTGCCATATTTCAAGGCCCTTTAAAGCAAGTTGAAATTTTTTACGCTCAATTATAAAATTTGTTATTCCAACACTTTTGAACAGTAAAGTATAAAATTTGCTTCATCATTTTAAGGAATGAAATTTTAAACAGCGAAATACAAATTTTGTGTGAAGTAGGTCGCATAGTTTGTGAGAAATTGAATTTTGAAAAAGTCGTAATTTTAAAATTTGATATCTCAGGAACTATTAGTTCGATTTTGCGCAAATTTTGTACTTTGCCATGATAGAAGATAATATAAAAAATAAAATATAATATAAAGATAAAAGATAATAATTATAAAATATGGTACTATAAAAGTTATTCGTACCAAGATGTTTAAAAACACAAAATTAAAGCCTCTGGATTACCAAAAATTACAGAGCATTTATCTTTCAATTTGAATAGAAATTTTTCTTTACATCATACACTAAATATTCTTTATAACCAAAATATTTTTTTTGTTTACAATTTTTTCAAAAAAAAAAAATTTCAAATTTCCTCGGTTAATTTTTTTCTCTTTGAAATATAAAAGTTTCTAAACATATTGTGTAAACATAGCTTAAATTTCATTCGAAAAACTGTCCCGTAACATTTCGATAAAGAATATCAAAATGTATATATAATACTATATTTTCTATCTATTTCCTATTAACTGATACAATTGTAGGACCACTAAACCAACCCGTATGTTTCGTATCCCAAATCAAATCAGAGGAAATCAGACAGAAATGGAAAAAGAAGAACAACAAAATAAGGCAACAAAAATGAAAACAGAGTGTTTATATAAATATCATTGTAAGAGACTTGTATTTGTGTCACGTCTTGTCTATATATTTCCTATTACATCTTTTATATAGCGAAAGATGGGATTTTCTTTCTGCATTCCCTTATTTGTCTTTATCGGAATCAATACGACATCCATTCAAATAATATTTAAACATTTATTTGTATTTCAAAAGCGAAATAATTTCTCCATTTGTAACACATACTAAATATGTACTACAAATATGATTTGAGTATAAATACTTTAAACATGACTGTTCATGCATGAATAATGTTTATTTATTGTGTTTCTTCGATCATATTTTAATAATAATATTATTAAGCCAATGTCAGCCTAAATTTAAATGTATTTAGTATTTTCATTATCAGTTTATATTTAAATCAATAATTACTCTCAATAACGATTATTCATCTATCCGTTTTGTCGCAGAATCTATTCATCGGGAGATAAAATGAAAGTTTTTCATGTAGGATTTCAATATCTGTCAAAAGTTGTATTTGTTTGTTGTTGTTATTTATAATGACTCTTGGACATGGCGAGCTCACCAGCAATTTGTCTTTTACTAATTCACACAGGAAGATGCGTCTTTCGTTTGACAGGAGAGCACCATAAAGGTGAAAGTACGTCTTAGCTCAAAATCCCACAGGTAGATGGTACTGTTCAGTGAGTGACCTCAGGGCTTTCGATTCCCCAAATTTGAGAGCATGTATATCGCATGTTCTCGGTGGGTCTTAATGCAGTCAAGGATCGAACCCCAACCCCTCAAATGCAATCTTCTAACCATTGGGCTACACCGAACGAATTGCATTTGGTGCCAGTTAATGTTCAAAATAAACAAATATTAGTTGCTATATCGAAAAGGGCTCTGCTGTTGTTATTTTTTTTCCACTTAAACTTTATTTTACATTTATTGAAGAAAAAAAAGCTTACGTTTATTTTATAATGAGTGAATTATAATGATGAGAGATATTTAATTGTTTATTTGTTTATTAATCACGCATCATGCTTTATCAAAGTTGCAGCTATTTTAGGCCTGACTCATGACCAGACTAGACACCTGACGGCACACTCTAAGAGATTATCATAAAATTTGTGTAGTCGGCCATTAATTTATCGTCTATCAACACTCTTCATTCATAAAGAAAAAAATCGGAGCTAGTAATTGCAACTAACTTAAGCAAAAGTAGATTTCAGTAGACTGGAACTTAATTTATACTATTATTACATAATCTTTCCTTACTCTAACCACGGATGTTCATCATTTCTCAAAGTCGCTATTGCATGAAGTTACGGACACTAACATTCCGGGTTTTGACTCAGCCTATGGCAAAGAACATCTTTTTTTGCATTTTCTTAACATTTGGTGCATATTTACATTTTCTTTATATTCTCACACTCCTGCAAATGGAAGCATTTCTCTATGCCGCCTCATTCCACGGTTAGCATTGAATCGAAAAACAGGTAGCCCAACTCTCAAACACTTTCAAGGCCGAACTAAAAAAAAATTCATGAGCATAAATTTACATTTACGGTCAGTGACTTAAATACTTTTTGACGATCACTGCATATTCCATTCATTTCCATTAATTGTTTTCCCCTAATTATCCCCAAAGGTAACTTTTGACAGCAATTAAAGTCTATATAAAAAAGCTTTTGTTAAGCCTCACTGACTGATTTAAGGTAGTAAATGTTATATTTTATAATTACATTTTTAAACATAACTCAGAAGACAAATCAACTTCTGATTTAGTATCGAGACAAATTTTTCTTCCTTAAGGAATTTAAGGATTCCCTGCTTAAAAGACACACAATGAATCTCTCAAAACAACCATCGAACAAAATCAAAACGAAGCCATTTTTTTAAAGATCATTGTTAAAAGATTTATTAGCCTAACGGCAATTAGAAGTTAAGAAATGTATTTAGTTGTTTATGTTAAAGGCCATTATCAACCAACAAACCGTGATCCGTTCTAAATAACAGTTAATTATAACAGAAATGCAGGAAACTACGGTAATTTAACATTTGAAGATGTGTGTTTAAAGTAACAATTATTTCCTTCTGAAGTAAATTTTCTCGTAATAATATGGAAGTATGTGGCTACGTAATAAATACGAATAATTACTTTCCTTTATGAGAAGCCTCGATAATTTGGAAACAATTTAGCATATTTCTCTTAACATTCACAATGGTAATTTTTCGTAATGGCCAATTACGTATTTATTGCTCGACTTTTATATTACTGTGGAAGTATTTCCCAATTAACGTCGAAATAGTGAGTAAATATATTTCTAGTTTTGAGTGTGAAGTTAACGAGGGTTTTCAAATGATTATTACTTTAAAAATAATGGTATACACACAATTTTCACTTTATATTTCAAACAGTATTTGTTATTAAAGCATAATTTGTTGATGTAAAAGAAAGAAATCATTGAGATTATTGATTTTGTTAGTTTCAACAAAATATATTTCCTCAACAGTAAAAACACCGTAAAGATTTTTTAAGAAGGCGCATTTTTTGAAATGAATTTTAAGGATTACGTGTATACAAAATTCTGAGAAATTGAATTTTACAATAGTCAGAAACTTAAAATTCGATTTCTCAGGATCTATTTGACCGATTTCGCTAAAATTTTGTATTTTGCCATGTTTTGTATTTTATACTAATCGTTCGAAGAAAAGGCATGTTTATTCAGAGAAAGTACGTTTTTATATGTGATTTCATAATTCAAAATATCGTCTGCACTTATTAATTAGTATAGTTGTTGTCAACCCCTCGAAAGATTAAGATTGAGTCCTAGAACGAGAAGTAACCAATCGTTAGATCAAAAGTTACTTAATTTGAGTCGTATATTTCACTGCACATCAATCTAACCAATCAACGTTGCCTCGTAGAGGAAATTTAAATAAGAAATAAAAAAGTTATTCAAGTTATCTTCTCTAGTTTCGTCTCTACACAAGCCCCCTCTACACTGTAACAGTTGTAAAAGAAAGTAAACAATATTGTTGTTCATGTTCTAATTAATTATGAGTACAATTTTGAAAAAAGAAATTCATGCTGAATTCACGAATTAAATCCATAATATAATAAATATAAGTATATGAACTTGCTTTTTATTGTTAATGAATTTTTTTAAGTTTCAATTAGACAAGATTTAGTACAAAATAAGAAATCAAAACAAATAATCCTGAGCTGCGATTCAGCTCTTACCGTTTTATCATGTAGTTCCTCCATAAGTGAACTACATTAAGATTATTTTGTGAGGCTGATAACAAAACTATCGGTTTTACGTCTGTATTAGATAATCTTAAACGATATATTCATGCTCATAATCGAATGTCAAACGATTGGGGTCATTCTTCTGACCATGCTTTCTAACAGTATTGATGTACTAGAGTCAATCAGTGTTACTAACTACACTCATGTCCAAAAATTAAGGATAATTCAGAATCACACGGAAATCAAACTCTAAAATTAAAATTTCCCCTGTAGAATTCTCACACACATCCTTAAGGAGAAATTCAAATTATAAGAAATCACTAGATGACGCTGATAGTACGTCACAATGACGAGAGTGTAAGAGAGGGGTATATAAGGAATGGTGGTAAAAAAATAAAATTGCTCACAAGCGCTTTAAAAGCCTTTCAGTGCATTAACCGCATAGTTATGGCACAAAGGAAGCATTTGGATGATTTTTACGTGGCAGAATCATCGGACGACTGGAATTTGGACGTACCCAGCTGGAAGTATCCGAGGAACTTGGAATCACCCAGAGTGTCATCTCCAGGCTTTGGCAACAATTCCAAGATGATGGTAATGTGAGTAGACGTTACAGCACAGGTCACCCCCGAGTTACAACGCCGAATGAAGACCGGTATTTGGCAGTTACTGCCAAAAGAAACAGACGGAGCACAGCATCAGACCTGTCTCGTCAGCTCTCTTCAGCTACCGGTACGACAGTTTCAAGGCAGACCGTGTCCAGACGCTTAGGGCACATTGGTCTATATGCTCGTAGGCCTGTCAGATGTGTTCCACTTACCGCAACTCACTGTCGCTTGCGATTAGCCTGAAGTAGAGAGCATGCATTGTGGACACCGCAACAGTGGTCATGTGTGATGTTTTCCGACGAGTCCAGGTTTAGTTTGCAGTCTGATTCTCGCCGGACTTTCATATGGAGAGCGCCGGGTACCCGTTACCACCAAGACAACACCATTGAACGACACCGTTACGGTGGTGCAGGATGGCTCGTTTGGGGAGGAATTATTCTTGGTTCCAGAACTGACCTGCATGTTCAGAGTGTAACGATGACAGGCCACATCTATAGGGATGTCATTCTGGAACAACATGTACGTTTGTTTCGGGGCGCCATGGGTGCTGAATTTCTGTTTATGGACGACAACGCCCGTCCTCACCGTGCAAACATTGTAGACGAATGCCTTCAATCGGAGGATATCACCCGTATGGATTGGCCAGCATACTCACCGGACTTGAATCCAATAGAGCATGTGTGGGATATGCTTGGCCGACGAATTGCAGCCCGTCAACCCCCTCCCACCTGTCTACCGGACTTTCGGAGGGCATTGCTTGATGAGTGGTGTAATATTCCCCAAGATCAGATTGATAATTTGATACTCAGCATGCCTAGGCGTTGTACGGCCTGTATTGCATCGTCCGGGAGACATACTCCGTATTAACCATCATACTAACCATGTTATACTGTTTTTTGTAAATAGGTTCTTTTTTGAAATTTGTTCCAGGCAGTAAAAATCGCAATTTTTATTAATTATGTCAAATATATAGCATCTTTTTTGCTCCTTACCTTTTGTTTAATATATAGACTTTACAAATAAGTCAAATTTGCTTGGCTTTCTGTCTCTTTCTGTGCCTGAACTTCATTATCCTTAATTTATGGACATGAGTGTAGTACTCGTGTATTAGGGATTTACGGATTTTGACCAAGTTTTTGAAACCAAATATTATTTTTTAATATAATTTTTTATTTTCTCACTAAGTCCTTGTGTACCACAACTCATACCCCACCGTGCCATGTCATGGCACATTGTCACACTTCATGACTCACAGTGTAAAAAGCATCATTAATCATCGGGAGCATGATTCTTTCTACACTGTGAGTTCACAATGTTTGGAATAAAATGTGATTACAATGTGTAATTTATGAATTTAAATTTTCTACAGGTTTCGAATATAATGATTTTGCTTCCTTATTACTTCGCAGAGTTTCAGTATGAAATATCTGAAAGTAAGTGAGATGCCATTATGTTTCAACTCTGCATACAAAACAATTATCTTTCCTTTCATTAAATAAATTATGGTCTCAAATTGCGTTGCCTACTTAAAAATAGCCTTTTGTAAGACCAAGAAGAATATTAGAAAAAACTGAACAAAACCGTGAAATAAGTTTTGGTAAAGAAATGACTTTTATTAGGCTAGTTAAAGTATAAGTCTCCAGACGCAATCGATGCATAACTAAATTGAATTTTCCTCCACGTTCAGGGAAAAGGAAAAAAGTTTGGCCAAGAAATGAGATTAGGACTTACTTTTCTACAGAAATGTTATATTTCGTCCAATTTTAGGGAAGTATTTTATCTTAATTTTTGTCAGTGTTTTCTCACACGCAAGAAAATTTTATTTTAACACAAAAGTTATTTTCATCTGATTAAAACTTTCGTGTCTAACATGGATTTTTTAGAATATTATTATTTTAGGTTTAGTTCATAAAAAATTGAAAAAGTAGTTTTCAAAAATTCGATTATAAAATTAACTATAACTTTCACATTCTTATTAAGTGCGATTAAAAATGATACATTTTATTAGTTATGAAATTAAAAATTTAAGCATATTTTAAATTATTATTTTTACTCTACCGAACCCAAATTATTTCTTGTATTAAACAAACTTCTTCAATTTTATTTATATTTTTCGATCTAGTCCTATAACAATATTCATTATCTATTATATATAAATCTCTTACGTGGCTCCCAAATTTTGGCTGTATTTCTTTTCCGCCTGTGGCAAGGTTTGCTTTGTTTCGTTTACGTTACTACTTCTCTTACACGGTGAATGGACCAATGATTGCTGCTCATAATGTCACATGCCAAATCTAGCTGAGGTGGCTCAACATGTAGCACTTTTAAAAACGGAAACTGAAATAACCAAAGAGCATCAGTTGCGGCAATCTCATACTATTGAGCTAGGCAGAAGTGAGTAGTTTTTGTCGATAGATCTCTATTTTAGTATTTTGTCGAAAGCGCTTTTTTCACGAATTTATGTATTACGAATTTATTTGACGATTTTTGATTTATATCACGAATTTATTTGTTTTACTAGAATTTATTTGTTTATGCAGGTTTTTCCATTGCAATTCACTTATTTCAATTTTTAATAGACTTAATTATAGCCAAAATTTTAACCTTTTTAAAGAGATATCAGTTTTAGAAATTTTATCTTAAGATTTTATACTATAGCACATTTCTAATAGGTTTAACGAATTACATGTCATTTATTTGAATTCAAATTTATTTTAATGACTTAGTATTTACTAAAAAGATGTAATTTTTTTTTAAAAAAAAGTTGTTATATGGATTTGAATGATTGTTTTGAATTCTTAGAATTTTGTGCATTTGCAATGTACCTAAGTTAGTAGCGAGCGAAGCGAGCTTGGTTTGCGAAGCAAACCATATAAGATTGCGTAGCAATTTTCGGGGGTTGGCGAGCGTTAGCGAGCAGGGGGCGCAGCCCACTAGTACAATATGTTTCAAATGAGGAGGTCTAAAAAGTAACGTCGATTTCTTGAGTAAAAAGCAGATATATTTTTTATCAAGTTTTTGTTTTCAACTTAGGATCTTTAGAAAGATTTTATTTTTCACCAATGTTCATTCACAAATTTTCCTTTTAATCAGTAAACATTCTCGTTATCAACAACTTTTTCCCATCTACTGTGGAAAATACAAATCAAAAATACATGCTTCATCAATAAGAAGTCATTGGGTTCTTAACTAGAACACGCACACTAAAGCATATTCAGGTTAATTTACCGTACTATATAGTACTGACATTTTTGATTAAATAAACAACAACATAATTCGTGTTATTAAACTAAAATGCACGGTATTTAAACCATTAAATTAATAATTTTTTCGTTCATTTTGGTAACAATTTACTAAAAATTATGGTTTTAAAAATATATATCTTATTACCAACCATTTAGTCAGAAAATACAAAACTGAAAAGTAAATTTAACCAAATACTTTTTATGCCCTGCTTTAAAGTATCATGATAAAATTACCAAATTTTACTACATTTTCCAAAATTTATCAAGTATTAAGAAAAATATTTTATTGTTAATTTTACCAAAAACATAGACAATCCACTTTGGTAAAAATTACCGAGCTTTTTGGAGTTCCCTTAGAGGCAGAGACATGTTAAGATATACCTCATTCTTCTAATTTTGACGATACTGTTTTTTGTCAGTGCGGCAATTTTGATGGCATCCAATTTTTAACGTTTCTTGCCAATTATAAAAAATGTGGTAGCAATTGGAATAAATGAATATCCAATGGTTCAATATTGGGCCACTCCGCTGGATAAGGCAATGCATCTCACTCTAATTTTGAATTTTTTTTCTCTCTCGGTTAGTTTTCTTGATTGTTACGAGTTGGAAAGATCACGATTTCTGGATATGATTTTAGGAAATAGCCTTCTAATTTGCGAATTTTACGAACGTTTAATGCGCTTTGTTGAACATCGCAAAAATTTAAGGTACCAGTTGTTGCGTTACTGATCTAGGGAAATACTAAACGCGAACAATGCCAGATATGTATATTTTTATTATTTTAAGACTAAACAAGTCATTCTAATCTAAAAGTATATTTTGCATAAACGATGATAAGTCAACAATGAGCAGATAAATAAACGAGATGAGCAGTATGCAATATGTTAATTTGCTTATTAGATGTCGTGCAGTGAGCAAAAAATGTCACATTGAATAACTTTTGATCTAATGATCAGTTCTTCACATTCTAGAACTCAAACTCAATCGTTTATGGAAGTGATTTCTATGCTAATTAATTAGAACAGACGATATTTTAAAGTATGAAATCAGACGCAAAAACGTACTTTCTCTGAATAAACATACCTTTTTTTTCTTCGAATTCGGATTTCTGACCATTAAAATATAAGGGGTGGCCGTATTCTGGGAAATTAAGTCTTAGTTTAGTCAGGTGAGCATTCAAAAATTTGGTACTCTTAATAATAATTTTACTTTTAGTGTACTTCGAATAGTTCTTGAGAAATCAAAATTTCAAAAGGACGACGTTTTAAAATTCTATTTTTCAGGAAATATTCAGTCATTTTCTCCAAAATTTTGTATTATGCAATGTATAATTGCATTCTTTAAAATTATGTAAGAAAGTGAATACCTTACAGTTTAAAATTGTTTCTACTAAATGAAATTAAAAAAATAATAATAAATATTTATTGAAAGTTATTTTTTGCGTGGAATTATCATTGGATAAATTAATTTCGTAATTGTTCCCAAAATCTTTACAAATCGCTAAGAAATAATCTCGACATACGGCGAAATACGAAAAAAAAGAAAATTAACATTTAGGAATCTCAATTTTGAACTGCTTACCTGACAACACTATTGAAACCATAATCCCCAGATTGCTGCTAATTGGGGGTCAGAAATCTAAATCCGTTGAAGAAAATAAATGTTTATTCACAGAAAGGGCGCTTTTGTTTCCGATTTCGTAACTTACTTAACTCTACTTTCGTAACTTACTACTTAATCAGTCACATCATGAGTCACATCATCGCGTCATTAATATTGAGCCTTAGAACTTGAAAATCTATTCATTAGACCATAAAATATTCAGGGTGGTTGTTTATATATATATANAATATTTAGGTTTTTTTTTTCTTTTGGCAAAAACAGAGAATAATTTTAAATATTATTTAAGTCGATTAAATAAATTGGTTAAGAATGTCAGATAAATAAGTCAACTTTATATTATTTATTCAAGATTTTAACTTTAAGAAATTAAAACCAGAACAATGTTATATAAAAGAGCTGTAAAAATACAATTATATGATACCTGTGAATAATATCGTCCGAAATTATTATTAAAATATCTTGATTTTATGTTAAAAGAGCTAAAGAGAAAAACAATGAAAGTTAATTTTTTTTAAAAAAAATAACGAATCTTTTAATTGTAAGAAATTATCCCTTTTATTTTTAATGTAGAAAACAACCACAGATGTGTTAACGATTCATTACTTACACTTAGGACTGTTGTGGTTCGATTTCGTTTCTTAGTTTAATGTTGCCATACGAAAAAAATAATTCTGTCCAGAGAAAAGATTTATGATGTTGTTGGGTTGAAATGTATTGGGTGGCAACAGCTGAGCAAGCACTAGTTGATAGATTAGGTTGACAAGAAGTGTGGTAAATAAGATTGATTGCTCGTAAACAAATTATTTTAGAATCTTAAAAAGATTTAATCAAAATTCTCGCAGCGAAACACATAATCATTATTTTTATAATTTTTTTTTATTAAATGAATTTTCAAAAATTTTTTAAACTAAAGCAAAAAATAAATTCATAAATTATTTATTTTTATTTTTATTATAATTATTATTTTGTTTATAGACACAAGTATTTTAAAATGTATCAAAACACTTCAATAAAAGAAAATTATAGTATTCATCTTAAAATTTTGAAAAAAAATCGTTTTTTATCGTATTTTATTATCTGCTCTGAAAAAGCGTTTTAAATTAGATTAGTTTCCATTGCAAAAAGGTAACAAGAAATATGGAGTTTAGCTAGACTCCCCTTAATAGGTTAATTTTAAATGTTTCGAAAAATGAATTGAGCAAATATTCAGTTAGCTGTAACAGGGGTGTGTTCATTAAGGGGATAAAGCTCTCGTCTCCCAATGCCATGACCCTAGTTTGAATTCCAGCGGCGACTGTTCAAAAGGAATTCCACACCCTGAATGAATTCCATCTACTATACGTAGGCGTAAAATATCATCAGTGATCATTATCAATCATTATCATTAGAGTCCCCTTGATGTCAGGCTAACCATGGGAGGCTTTCGCGGTTTTCCTCTCCATGCAACTCAAAAGCAGGTTAGCTTGTTAAAAATGTAGGCAAATTTCTCTGAAGTCTGGATGCAGGAATTCCCCTCTTTTCTGGATTGGGTTAAAAATTACACGGCTACAGAATTGGACATTGGTAGTCGTAAACTCAAAATTGGGTCTGCTGCTTAACGATGGACATAAAATAAAATAAAAAAATAGTTGTAGCAAATTAATTCCTTTTTCATTAAAGCAGAAAATATTTTCAAAATCTGGCAAATCATCGTTGGAATTAAAAGGAACACAAATGAAATTAAAATAATCCTATTTATGTTTGGTTAAAGCTAAAAACAGCACTAGACCTCAGCAATTTTACCCAAATTTCAATCTGTTCTTTCTATTTAACTTTACTTTTAATTCCTTAGAATTTGATTTAAGTTTATGTTTATACCTTATCAAAAACAATTGTTATACTAAAATTTAAACTTATTAAAAAATTATACATTTATTATTTTGTTACCGAATGTTGTTGTTTAAATCCATTACCCCTCAACTTATATTTTAATTAAAAAAATAATCATTAAAGCTCTGAATAATTTTTATAATACGTAAAATCGATTTATGGGTTAATTGGGAATTGGTGTTCATGTTTCGTATCAGTGCTTCGAGTGTTTACGTTTTCATAAAATCATTAAGTCTAAAATACACACTCTCATCTCAAGTACGGATCAGAAAGGTTCGTGTCATTAATTCGTAATGAGAAATACTTCAATACTAATTAGCAGATTCAACCCACCTTTTGATCTAAACCTGTTGATTGGTAATATTGAATAATTTACGTTTTCGTGCTGTTAATGAAGCCAAAGTTTAAGGACTATTGATTATTTGTACTTACTTGTTATTCAATACTTGCTATGTTCTATTAGTGCGATTGAAGTATTGGCATTTTACTCTGATTTTATTAATGTTTTCTCGCTTTACTAGTAAAATCAGTCATAAAAAATGTATAACGAAAACTATTGAATATTTGATTAAATTTTCACTGAAGTATTCGAACAATGTGTTAATAATTTAGATATGTTTTGGCACTGAAATTGCGGGTATTTTTCCATCTAAAGTTTGCAATACTTTCGTTATATGTATATGCGTTGAACCTGTTGTTCCCTTTAAAAAATAGGCGAATAAGCACATTTAAATAGAAAGAAACGGATGAATTTAAGGACGAAGCTTATATGCACGTAGATCAAGAATTATATATGATTTATTGTTTACATTTCTTGGTCATTAGATATTTTTGAAGTCAGATGAAAAGTCTAACATTATGGTGACAAAACAAAATTATTTAACCCTCAACAACGCTTCAGATTTGTAAAGTTAGATTTAGATAGATTTGTGAAATAATCAAATTCATGTCGTGAATTTTTAAACCCATATTTGTATAAATATGGGTAGTCATTATGTTGGCAAATAATTTATAAATACAGTCACTGGCCAAATTATTAGTCAAGCTATAAGATTTTATGTAAATTCTTGATTATCAGATGATACTATACAACATTATTGCTTTTGCTCGGCTGATACCGGCTTACACTCGTTTATATTCGTGCATCAATTGGTTAACATTGCAATGTTAACCAAATAAATACAAACAGGAAGTCTATAAAAAATCTCTTGAATACATATAAGTTTAACTATAAAAGTATTGCATGCAAACTCATGTAAAGCATGCAATTAATAAAACACTACAGTGCGTCTAATAATTTGGCCTAATTATTATAATATATTAATCTAATACCTGATATAATAATTATTCTATATTTATATAGTATATCGTCTAATATATCCAATCGTCGAATTTATATTATATATGGTCCAATTCATCCAATTGATACGCGAACGTAAGCAAGTGCAAACCGGTTCCGTAAAAACAATAAAGCTGTATAGTATTATTAAATACGGTGATATGATCTCTCAGATCTCGGGGTTTCAATCATTACAAACGCCTTTTAACATAAAATATATTTAATAACAAGAAGGATGATGATGATGGTACAATGTTATGGAGGAAACTGATTAGAAACTAATGATCTTACATTACTGCGCAGAGCGCCATCTATTGAGTATTAGAAATTATAGTTAACAAGTATCACCCATATATGGCAGTACTTTTACTTTCGTT
>NC_092211.1:70407272-70470562 GCF_043381705.1 Parasteatoda tepidariorum | reverse complement strand
ACTTTTTAAAAGTAACGTTGCCATGTATAGTATCACCTGATAATTAAGATTTTACATAGAATCTTATAATAATTTGGACGGGGGCTGTATAAGCTATACACATATAAAAAGACTATAGATTGTTCGCTCTATGTCTTTTTGAGTTTACCTACAGGGTGTCATGATTTGTAACTTTTTTTTATCGCAAGAATTTTTGAAGTCGAATGGGTAGTGTGACAATATTTATACAAACTAGTGTAGATAGACAATATTTAGACAATCAAGCGTAAATAGTAGTCAAATATCTATACAGTTTTGTGTAGTAGCAACACTAGATTGTCTAAGCATTAACGCCACAACAGTTTCAAATTTGTGAAGCAACAATAAGATTTCCTTTGCGAATTTTCAAACTCATATTTGTGTAAATATGGATAATGATTTTGTTGCGAAATACTTTCTAAGTCTAACTTCGCACTATGATTAGGAGCTTGATTAGGATGATTGACGCACTATATTCGTTTGCTTAAAGAGTATTATTGGACTGTTTAGTTTTGGTTCCTTGCATGAAAAAAATCCGACTGGGTATTTACCTGTTTGAATTGAAATATTGAACTTCTGATGTCCAATTTTTTACAACCTACCAATTTTTTTACCTACAGCAACAAAAACGAAGAACCTTATATGAAACAAACACAGAGAGAAAGGAATAACACCGGGAACAAAAGCAACAGCGTTATTGATAGTCTATGAATCCAAAATGCCCTTGGCCCAACAGTAGCAGTCTACAAAAGTATGTTTAGTTTCTGCACAAAATGAGGTAGTCACCATCCATGATCCATCTTAGATTACAGAGACTGCAGATATGACTTGAAACTGAGCGAGAAAGGTACAGTGAGCAATAAAACGGACCATCCAGAATAACTTTTGATGTCATGATTGGATTTTCATGTTCTAGAACTCAGTCTTAATGGCTTAAGGTAGTAACCTCAAGTATGCTATTTAATAAGTGAAGATGATATTTTAAGTTGCAAAATTGGACATAGAATCGTACATTCTCCGAATAAAAATTTTTTTTTCTTGTTGACGGATTTGGATTTTCGACCAAAAAATAGGGGGTAGTTGGAATCTGAGAAGTGTGGCTTTAATAGCTTGGTCAAGAGAGCGCTCCAAAGTTTGCACCTCTTAATGTTAATTTTTCTTTTTACGTATTTTGCTGCAAATTGAGAAATTTTTACACTCAGTTACGAAATTCATTCATGCAAAGATAATTCCATACAAAAAATAACTTTCGTTATATATTTTTTATTTCTGATTATTTTATTTAAGAATGGTCCAAAAAATTTTGTGCTGCAAAGTATATTTTTTTGCATCATTTTAAATAATATAATTCTATACTGCAATATACAAAATTTGAGTGAAATTGGTCGAATAGTTTCTGAAAAATTGAATTTTAAGTATTTGACTATTTTGAAATTCAATTTATCGGGAACAATTTAATCGATTTTGCTCAAATTTAAAGGCAAAAAGAAAAACTCATCAAACTCATCAACTGGACAAAAAAAAAACTCATCTCAAAGCAAATAAGATGGATAAGAGATGGAAATAA
This sequence comes from Parasteatoda tepidariorum, assembly GCF_043381705.1. Lineage (NCBI taxonomy): Eukaryota > Metazoa > Arthropoda > Arachnida > Araneae > Theridiidae > Parasteatoda > Parasteatoda tepidariorum. The sequence continues at coordinate 70,468,977 of NC_092211.1, read as the reverse complement.
TTTTAATATTTCTGTTACCTACCATACTAAAAAAAACTCATACTTACATCGGTTTTTGAGATTTAATGGCTGCCGGATAGATTTTAAGTTATTATTAAAATCCAATGCGAGACGAAATTTGACATTATCTCCTCGAAATAGTTAAAATTCAAAGTACATCCGTGCTTACATAGCCGTGACTACAGGTAATTATTCATTAAAGATAAAATAATAAACAAAAATTGGTTTTACTTTTGATTGAATTGCTTGCGAGTGTCGGTTTTCCATTTTTATGCTTAACTACATCCGTATACATACGTATAAGTAATAGAATCTTTTAAGTTTGTTAAGTAATATTCTAAACGAAAACTTTTTTTTTTGTTTCTTTTAATATTTCTTTTCATTCTATTATTTATTTTTGACTTGTTTTCTCACTAGCAGTACATTATTTTCATTTTATTTTCTTGAATATATATAGATGTTACAGTTGGAAAACATTCTAAAATATTTTCCGAATTTTCATTTCGTTGAACATTTTTCCACTCTCCAAATTCCGATAAGTCTGAATGCCTAATTAGCCATCCGCAGAGAGGTTTATATATTTTCCGTTAATGGTGCTCAAACATTTTAACAAGAGTTAGATTTTGAGCTAAAAAGTATTTTCATCCAATTATATTCTCCGTTTTTAATCCAATGCATTGCGACTGGAAAATTTTGAAGAGAGAGAAAAATTTACTAGCTTCCAATCTGCTCTAATTGTTAAAAATAACTAACTTCGAAGCATTATTTTCATTTTAAAATAATAGAATTTGTCTATCTTTTTCTTTATTTTATTCTCGAATGTCATGTATTTAAAATTTGTAAGACAGATATCACTTGAGTTACAGTTTCAATTTTAATCGTAAAAATACTTTAATATTATTTTATTCTTAATATATTTTATTATTATTTTATTAAATTAATATATATATGTATAAGTTCAAAATGAAGATAAAACAAAGGAAAATTATAGACATATGCAAAAGAGGGGGGGGGGAAATAATAATGAAAAAAATAACAAACAACTGCTATTTTTACTTATTGTGTTCTATTTTATTTGTAATAATTTTTTAAAAGAAAAAAAATTTTTTTGAGTGCTCCTCACACTATTTTATTAATATATTTTACTTTGGCTATATTGATACAATATCAGAAAGTACTCTTTTTTGCGGATATAATCGAGTGGGCTGATGATAAGATTATATCTTTTATTTTCCGGCTTTTTCAAAAAATTTCATCCCTTTTTTTTTGTTTGTTTGTTTGTTATCTTTTTCATTATTATTCCCCCCCCCCTTTTGCATATGTCTATAATTTTCCTTTGTTCTATCCTCATTTTGAACTTATCTAATGAGTTCTGTTTGCTTGCAGCTTATGCTCAATAAATGAAACTTATTGTTTCTCTTAACTTTCTTCGTGTTTTCTTGTATTTATTTATTTTGTTGTATAAATATATATATATATGTGTGNATTAGCTATATATATGATTTGTTTTTATTACAAAAGAGTAAAATATATTATTATTTTTATTATTATACTTTATTATTTTATATTTTTATATTATATATTATATTATACACGACGAAAAATTGGATAATCTTTGATAATTATATTTCTGGTTAAATGAAAAACACAATTCTGGTAAATAAAACAAAATTATATGGTATTTAAACCATTCATTTGGTTATTTATATTATTATTTTGGGTTTATTTTGGTTTTTTTTTGTTATAGTTTATTTTGGTTGTTAATATGGCAACTAACTACTCATATGGTTATTAATAACATTAGTTTGGATATAATTTTATTGTAATTTTTATTGCATTTTTTATTAGCGAAATATTTATAGATATTTAAATTAAAGCACTAATTCTATCTATTTATAAAAAATATAATGATTAATATATAGTATGATTAATTCGTAAATATTGTTTATAAAAATTTTAAAATCAGATAGTTTATATTGATAAACTCTTTAATTGTAATTTCTAGTGGAACACTATTTAAATATTAATATTTAACTTTATTTATAACTTAACTTTTATCGAATATCATTTTCATTTTTTTTAGTTTCTATCTGTATTCCCCTAATTTAAAGCAATAAAGAAAATACATTAGTAGTTATGAGGTGTATAATTAGTTTCCTGTAAATTACCTGAAAGTTTTTTTTCTTCTTTTTCATAAGCATATATCAATAGTTATTTCCGTCCAAAACTGCGCAATTAAGTATTTAATGAGTTACATTCTTCTCCTTTAATTAACTTTTGTTTTATCTATAGAAATCGATGTGCATAATTAACGGTAAAATATTAAAAGCAAATTACTTTCTACTTCTGATTATACTAGGGAATTATAATTATTTATCCTAAATTGTTGAAGAAAACTAAGAAAAGGAAAAATTGTTATTCTGTTATTGATTTTTCAGTTATTATTTTTCTATATCGGTATAAGTCACCATTGTATTGTGATTAATAATCATTATGTGGTGTAGTTACTATAAAAAATGAAAATTCGTACGTGAAAAAAAGTATCTACCGGTAGAATTGCAAGGTAATGTGTTTTAAATTCACAGCATGAGAGATCAATAATCTCGTCTTTTTTCTTTTCTTTATTTTTTTAATAGTACAATTATATGCTAATCATGATTTTTTTGCACACACATGCAATATTAATTAAAATATCCATAACTTCGTTGTAAATTTAAAAATATAAAACTTGAGCTAACAACTTACTACTTAATTATATTAAATTTGTGGTATAATACCTTATCCGAATTTGATGTGACAATACACCGAAAATTTTGTGACTGAATACTTTATTTTGAGTTTATACCGATTCGGAAGTATACACTTTTCAGAGGATGTAGTTAAATCTGAACGCCAATTATTAATAAAGCTAACACATGCTTCGCATTAACTCCTTTCATGAAACGTTATCACTAATTAGGGCGTAGGATTCAAAACCACCCGAAGACAAAGGTAGATTGCTTACAATCGAGCACGAGAAGATGAAAGTTAAAAGTTGTTCTCACATTGCAGAACATTCAACAAAAAGTTAAGTGTTATAAAAGGCATGTAGGTTTGAGTTGTGTAGCAACGTGTTCTCAAAAGAAGACACTAAAAAAATTTTAAGGAATTTTTGAGGTTTATTTGAGATTGTTTTGAAGGGAAAAGGTTTATTTAAGGTTTATTGAAATTTCATTTCAAAAATAACCTTAAGAAATAAACCTCTCAAGTTGTATAATAAAAGTGTGTGAAGTTGTTTTATGCACACTTGAGGTTGTTTTGAGGTTCTTGGACTTCCACTTTAGAGAAACCATCTTCGAGAGGTTATTTTTGAGGTGTACATGCTATTTTTTTCTGCACTCCAAGTGAATAGGCATATTTGAGGAGTGAATAATTTCACCCAATCTCAACTAAAAGTATTACTGAGTTATACATAAAGATGATTTTATGAGGAGTAAATGAGGTTTATTAATGAGGTTATTTTTGGTGTAAAACATAATCTTATTTTCTATCTCGGGTGTATTTTTTACATGTGTCAATCACAAAACAATCTCAAAAACGCCCTACTTTCTTGTAAGGGCATTTCAAATTTTATTAAACTGTCTTATAATATTTAATTTATATTTGCTTCTGCTTTGTAAAGCTCAGTTAAAAATCATCTAAATATTATCTCTAAGCTGTGAATGTTTTATTGACAAAATAAATTTGTCATAAGACTTAATGTATACTTGTTTTCTAACTTAGTGATTTTTTATTTTATATTGTATCATAAAGATAACTTTACTGACACTTGTATGTACCTTATTTAATTGCAATTATAATTTTTTGTGCTACTGAATATTAAATTGGGTGACAGCTACTTTACACTAAGTAGAAGAACACTCATGCACTGAAAAAAAATTATAGTCAAAACAAACAGAATATGTTAAAATTTTAGAATATGCGCAATATGTTTTAGAATTTCTGGCACTTTAAAACTAATTTTTTTTTACTGAACCGCTTTTGAAATGATTTTTTGAAAATTAACTATGAAATATGGTTTTAAGACATGTTTAAAGCTTGTTAAATGTTGTAAAATTTGATAATTATACCCTAGACCTTGATTCAAAAGTCAACTATTCGGTAAAATTTACTTTCCAGTTTTGTACCAGTTACTAATTGTTACAAAACTGGAAAGTAAATTTTACCGATATTTTGTTTTTTATCTCTTAAAGCTTATAACAATGCTACATTTTTTTCAATTTTTTTTCATCAACACAATGTTCTTTTACCCACCCTAATCTTTTTCTTCTTCTTTCTTCTCGTTCATAGATTAGCTAGGACAACGTCTTGACCTCAAAGTGAACTACAGTTTTCGCATGCGATCTTTTTCCGGTACAATATTGTAGTACAATATATTTTTCCATTGAAAAAAGGTTTGATTAATGAATGAAACTTTCTTGTATCCATCGTTCTTTCTTTTCTCTGTATTTAGATTTGAATTTTTTAACTGACATGTCAACATATCAGTTAAAAATTATTGAAGCGTTATGGAAATTTGACATCGTTGATCGACTCAAAAAGCTTAATTCAGATATATCAGTAAATGATAGTTGAAACAGGAATTCATCTTTTTGGGGAAAATTCAATGAAACGGAAATAAAATAAAATTAGTCAGATCCAGACTCAGTAATTTTAATTCAAAAGATCTAAAACTATAATGAAACATAAAAAAAGCAGTTCTTACGAACAACATATTGCATGTAGTTGATAGTTGAATTCTTATTTAATCAAGCACCATTTTTACACATAGTATCATTCAACTTCAATCTGACTAGTGAGTTTGCTTTGCGTGTGCATCTTTTTCAGTAGAATATAAGATGCACAAAACATCATTCGTCAATTCTGTACTAAATATTGCCGTATTCCATTAATATTTTGCAGGATTATAAAACAACAATTAGAACAATCAGAAAAATTATGTAACATTTCTTAATTATTCTGTTAAATATCTGTGATTGCTCACTGTGAATTTAATCGCTCTACTCTGCACTCAGGTGGGTATGATTTAGATAGTAGTCGATACGAATTGAGAAACCTATCTCCTATATCTTTACAAACTGTCTCCTATCCATTTACAAACTGTCGCGTAAAATATTGTTTTTATTACTTTCTACAAGCAAGCTGTTGAAAGTAGTTGGTTTTATATTAAATTAAGCAATCGTTTAACTGAAAGTATTTTATTTTATTACTTTCGATAAACAACTGGCCGATTATCTGTTTACGACTACCAATATTCAACTCCGTATCCTTGCAATTTTGAATTCAATTCAATTCGGAAAACAAGGGAACTGCTAGACCAAGTATTGGAAAAAATTTGTCTTATTGGAGGAATTTTGATGGAACTATCCCAAATTTTAATATATGGGAAAACCGTGAAAACCTTCCACGGTTAGCCTGACGGCAAGGACCGCTGAGGATAATTTACATTAGCACTGAGGTCGATGCGAGCTGGGTGCTAAATTGGTACCGACCTGTCATCGTTGGGATCCGAATCCGATCACCTTATTTAAATGCAAGCTCTCTATCCCCTGAGCCACCACGACTTAACTCATAGTATTATCATCATTCTAGTTTAATCTGACTGATAATTTAGTCTTGTCTGCTTCAGTTGAAGATGTGTTTCACAAAAAGTCAGTCACGGTTGAACATTATAGTGAAACTTGTCATGTTCCAATAATGAAATATTGGCTTATAAAACTTGCACTTGTAATAATCAAAAATAAAAAAATTATATGTTACGTGTCTTAATTATTCTGTAGAACATTTTTTTTTTGATTGCTCATTGTCAATTTTTAGCTTAACTCTATATTCAGGTTGGTATGATTTAGCTAGCAGTCGATGCAAATTGAGAATTCAGTCTCCAAAATCATACAACTTACAAACTTTTGCGAAAGCTATTATTTTTATCTCTTTCTAAACAATAAAAAAATAGTTTGCGTGTCTGAATTTTGTTTGTTAAAATGTTTTAAGAATGATTAGGAAGGATTTGTGATCGATATAAATTTTAATGTTGAAAATAATTTAGATTTAGAAAATTTCATAAGTTATTTTATAATATTTTTTTTATAAAATGAATCTTTTTAAACAATGAATATCTTATAATTGTATTTTTAATTGTTTTGTTACAATTCTTAGAGAAAAAAAATAGATTTTTTACTCAGTTCATTTAAGAATAATTTTAATTAGCTAATTATATTTACTTGTTTAATTGAATGGGATCTTAAGGAATAGAATTACTCGCTTTAAAAAACAGAATGATACTTTTGAAAAAAATAAATTTTTAAAGCCTTCTCAAAATTTTCATTAAGAAAAGTTGTACAAGGTATTGAATAAGAATCGTGCTTGAATAAAATAATTTCTTTTAAGATAAAATATTTATAACATTTTTTAAAGCAAAAAATACTTTATTAAAAAAACTTTTTCGGAACAAAAAAATCTATTATTTTTTTGCATTCAAACTTAAAGAAGAAACTGTGCTTGAAGAAAGCTCTTATCAGAATGAATAAATATTAATAAAAATAAATATTTAAATAAGTAAAGTCACCTTAAATAATAATAATATTACATTAACAATAGAGAATATATTACATTTTACCTTTAACTATTATTTTTTAAAATAATTGAAACATATTTTCTTTAATGAAACATAGTTTTACATTATTTTTGATTCTTGACCCATGAAGTATAGAAAATAGCTGAAATCTCGAAAATGTGTATCTCTTTGAGCTTCTTAAGACAATTTTTAGTATTTTGTTAAACAAAGATAATTTCAAATAATATATTCACGTAGATGTTTTAGCATTTCTATTTTTTAGTTTTATAAGTTTGATAATGGGTGAAATGTTTTAAATTGCAAATCACACTTTTTACTTTTTTGAAGGAATCTTATACAGTAAAATCCAAAATTCCAAATAAAATTTCAAAAATTAAAATTTTATCTCTTAGAATTACATATTTTTAAATGGCATGTGTGTCTCATAATTTTACTTTTGATAATTACATTTATTTTGATAATTTTGATAATACAACAATGAATTACAAACAGGAATGAATTACAGAAAATAAAATATATATATATATTTTATATGGATAATTAGTTTTTGTACATATTGGCACTTTTTTTTTCTGTTTCACTAAATAGTTCCAAAGTGAAACTGGTAAACTAACATTAATCAAATTTTAAAAAATGTTCTCCGCTGTAAACTATTCAGAAAATATTTTCCAAATTGTGGATAAACACTACCCACATATTTTGAGCGTCAAGAGTCCAAATCCTCCTTGAAAAACAATGTTTTTTCTTTTTTTTTAAAGTTTTGCGTCTGATTTCGCAACTTCAGATTCTAAGTGTGTAAATTAATTCGAATAAAGTTAATCCTTAAAGCCATTAAAATTGAATGTTACTACGAGACTGCTTGATCATTAGAACTAAAGCTGTAATGAGAAGCTCTAATTTTTTCTCCCTGCGTATCACTCATCTAATGTATTTTTAGATGAAACCTATAAATATGATCCACATTTTCGTTCAGTGTTAGACACAATATCCTACAATTAAATTTAAAAAGTTCGATAATGTTGTATTGAGCACAGGGGTTCTTTTAGGTTGGAGACGATGAAATAAGACAGTCTTTAGGATTTTTATTTTATTTTAAATCCGTCGTTGAACAGCCGATCCAATTTTTAGGTTTATGACTACTAATGTTCAGCGCCGTAGCCTTGTAATTTTGAACCAATAAAGAAGACAAGGAAACTCCTGGATCAGTACTCCCAGAGATATTGATTTGTTAAGGGAACACGGAGGACTTTGCGACTCGACAGATTTGACATGTATCAGTCACCATTTACCACACGGAGAGTCTTCGGCAGGCGCGGATCGAACCCACGCCCTCTTGGACCTGGGCCCAGTGCCCTACCAACCGGGTTACCCCAGCCTTAGTCCTTAGGATTTTATTTGATATTTTTATATTTTATTTTATAGCCGTCGTTGAACAGCCAACCCAATTTTATGGGTGCACGACTACTAATGTTTAACTCCATATCCTTGTAACTTTGAACCCTAATCCAGGAGACAAGGGAACTCCTGGATCGAATATTGGGAGAAATTTTGACTTCGCGGAGGACTTATTGATGGAGCTAACACACATTTGCGTTACATGGTGAGGAAGACCACGAGAAGCACCTACGGTTAGCCTGACAACAAGGATACTCTAACCCATGATCCGTCTACCACTGAGGATATTTCAAGTCAGCACTGCAAGCCGGATGCTGAATTCGTATTGATTGAGATTCGAACCCGGTTCGCCTGATTCGAAGGCGAATGCTCTATCCCCTGAGCCATCACGGCTCAGTCCTTAGGATTTAAATTTTTTTATTAGAGACAACGCCAGGATAACTTGGCTAATATAGCGTTGGGCCTATGTTCGGGAAGTCGTGAGTTCGAATCCCGTGGCTAAAGGAAAGTATTGAAAAGATTGACTGGTGCACGCTAAATCTGTTGGGGTTACAAAGTATCCTTCAAGTTCCCATAAATAAATACAGAAGGGGTGCCTGGATCGAAGATTGATCGTTCTTAGATTCAGTTCAAAATTATGATCTGCGGGTGGATGAATGGGGTGGACAAACTCGTTTTACAGTCCTCCCGGCAAAACAGGTTGTGACGTATATGTGAAGCAAAAGTTAAATTCTTGGCCATGGATGACTCCTCTGGATTACAATAAGAAGTGACCTCTCTATCTTAAATAGCCTTGCTGTTGTTGTCAAGTGTCATAAGAGAACAACAACGTAAGCAGTAAATTCCACAAAAAAAATATAGCTATTTAGAGCACTTATTACCACTTAAATAGCAGCGTAGTACACCAAAATATAGGCTTCAAAACCTCAGTTAGGTCTAGGAACTAATTCAGATCAGAACACTGTGGTCCCAGTCAGACTACTAAGACAGTTCACACTTTTATTTTTAAAAGCTTGGCAGTGATATCGACTCGGTTCCAGACGATTCTTGTATATTTTCGTCAATTTTGGTCCTATCACTTTGAAACTCGAAGCTTCCAGAATTATCATTTCGTCACCAAAGTGGCCGATAAATGTCGGCTAATCTCTGAAATAAACGCTAAGTTGTTAAAGACAAGCCTCACTCAAGCGATTTTTTTCTGCAAATTTTCTTATTAAGCTAATCGTTTTGGATCCTCTGAGAGATTTAGACACAAAATTCTGAAGAATTACGAAGTTATACAAATATATGCAAACTTCGTAATGGTATGTAGTTTCATGCAGATCGTTTTATCATTCAACACTCTTCGAAATAAACATCAGTGCAATGCATGACGTTTTTGATTACTTGCTTCATCGCAGACTTTAATACTATTAATATGTATTATAAAAATAAAAATAATTAATACTGGTAGTAATGTTTGGAGAAAACTATTTGAATGTATTTTTTCACCTGAATCGTTTTGTTCTAGCTGTTTTAGGGCATTAAGGCAGGGGATACGATTGCTCTTTTTTTCACGTGCCGCCGTCTACCACCAAGAAATCAACTTCTGCCGCACCCATACATCACACCCGTTTATAGGGCGGACCCATTCATACATCTATTCATTCATCCACGGATCGTAATTTTGACCTGAACCAGGGAACGATCAAACTCCAACTCAGTACCCCCAGAGGCATATTTTTTTAAATGGAAACATGGAGGACTTTGTCACCAACAAATGTAACGTGCGCTATTCACCATTTACTTCACGGGTTGTCTTCAGCCAGCTTGATTCGAACTCCCATTCTCACGAACGTGAGTCCAGTGCCAACCAGGCTATCCCAGCCCGACTTAAATCGTTTTAAAAAGTTTGAATTCTTCTGAACTGTTTCTCACAAAATCTTATAACGCAAAATAAAATAAGCATTTCATAATATGCATCATTATTATTGTATCATTATTGCAGCAAAATCTGAATTTAATATCAAAATTTATCAGAGGTGCTGTTTTTCACTTTGGCTCCGTTATTATATTGTTATATTGTTATATCATATCTAATAAGTTTGGCAGCAGCTTGTAATATGGATATGATATTTTTCTTCAAAGTTTCAAGTCATTGTTCATCTGAAAATTTTAAAATATTCAGAGAATTCAAAGAGTAGTGAATTCCTTCAAAGAATTTTTTTATGCTATTTTTAGCACATAAAATTTAGTTTGTTACTTGAATCGCTTCAAAAACCCGGATAGCTTTCGCTATGAGCCATTTTGCCCCGAGAGAAAATGTGCACTTAACATAAAACGGATAGCTATTCTTGGAGAGAGTTTCTAGAATTACTGGAGTTGTCACCTGTCCAAGAAATGTCACAGATCCCTTGCTAGTTTGATCAAGGTGGAGAAAATTGAATTTTCCTAAAAGGTAGGGAGTTTTATCCGATACCGTTTGACGCAAAACCTACGCTGGATGAGTTTAGATTCTCGAAACTGTTTCAGTTATCATATATGAGTTATTTATTTCAAAGTAATTATAATGCTAATTTTATTTAATAGTTTTTTTTTTCAAAAAAAAATTTATAGCTTTTTTCAACTACACAAATCAAGTAGAGCATTTGTATTATTATTTTGATATAGAATCTGCAGTTTAAAAATACAAGCACATCTCAAAAGGTAATAGTTTTACGAGTAAGTACATTAAAATGAAGGGATCATTATTACAAATTAAATATGGATTGTAACAGAACAAATACGGAAACATTTAGAGAAATGTTTTATTTGAAATAATGACAAATTTAAAATGAGGTGTTAGTATGGTCTAAATAGGAAATATGTATAAAATCAATTATTGTGATATCTTTAATATCAACTGAGCTTTAAGAAAAATGTTTACAACCAAATAAGTTTCCATTAAATATTTGGTACAATCATCTTTGCTAGCTTTGAATTAATTGAATTTTAAAAGGACATTCAACTTTTACAAACAATAAAAAACAGCAATATATTTGTTTTTACATAATTAAATTGCAATTGAAAATAAGGGTAGACTATATTTGAGGGTGCCCCTTGATTCTCGCCAAGTTGTGATCACGGTTGATCGCCAAGCAGGGCGATCTTGAAACCCAATCGTGATTCTGATTGGTTTAGATTTTAGCGTTATTTTTAAATGTTCAACGGTATATGTAATTTCAGAGGTTCGTTAGTTCTACGTTGGATAGAGGCTGGTAAGGTTACTTTTTCTTCCGGTCAATAAGATCAAAGGTATGTGGGCAGTCATAAAAAGAGACTTGAGAAAAAAATGTGATCGCCAGTCCGGTACCACAGATGACATTTTCGATTCGTATTTCGCTGAATTTCTGAGGCGATGGAGGTACACAGATTCCATTTATGATAAATTTAGACAGTATCTGACTGTTATTAGAGAATTCTGTGCACCTAAATCTGAGGATATTCAACCTTAATGGAGAAGTGAGTTGTTTTTTTCCTTTTCTTTCTGCGCTTATTCCATTAGTTTTTGTTTCGATTCAAAATGCATTTCATTAGGTTTATTAATTTTAATTATATTGGGTTCATTGCAAGTTTTGGCCGATGTTTTGTCTAAATTTTCCAATGTTTTATTGAAATATCATTATGTTTTTGCCGCCATTGATACCACGATGGTCAGCGCAAACAGGAATGGCGCCAAACATAAGTCGCCAATTTCGCCAAGGGGCACCCTCAAGTATATTTTTCCCGAAAATAAAAGCGTGTAAAACTAACGCGAGAAAGAGAGAAATCGATTAAAAACAAAAGATAAGTTAGTTAAAGGGAAAGTCACTTAGTTAAACGGAGAGTAAATAAAAATTTTCTCCATCTGAGTTAATAAGGTAGAAAATACGTATTACTTGAAAAGTAAAGTAACAATCCGCATAATTAGTCAAATTAACTCAGACTTTTTCTTCGGAAAAATTAGCACCCAAGATATTTTTTCGTGGAAAGTATTTTTATGCCCGCATAAATAATACCTGAAACTTTCCCTGCTGTACTATTTTCACTTTACCTTTTTTTGGAGAGAAGTTTAAGGGAGAGAGCTGAATTTCTTCTAGGCAAGCAAATGAGGCATTGTTTCTGATATACTTTTTCATGTTTAATTGACTGAGACCAATCAGGCGATGAGAGGACGAATAGTTTATAGGTTATAAGTTTATAGGTTATAGTTTATAGATTAAGGTTCATAAGTTATTTTAAGTGCAAAACCGTACAAATTTGTACTTGTGCATATTTACTCATTTGATGTATCTACATAAAAAGTTAGACATTGTTTTCTAGATATAGTTTTACACAGAATCGATATAAATCACACAGGAGACTGTAGAAAAAACAATTTAAAAGTTGCGAGCGTTTTGATGCATAAAAAGTATTATTTGAGACATGACTTATGTATGCTTGTTATTTTTCTATCTGAGGGCTATCTGAGCATGTGAGGTATATTTTCAATTATAAATAGCTTACACTGAACTGTAGATTTATAGTTACAGTAAAATAATATGCACATTAGAGTAAATAAAGTTATTTTTATAATATAATATTAGATAAGAAGCATTATTTTAGAATTCATATATACATTAACTTTTAAAATAAAATTATTCCTAAATCAAACATCCGTGTAGCACAGAGAGAATCTGAAGACGAACTTGAACTGTGCTTAAAAAATCGAAAGCGGATATAAATTAATAAATTACACGTTATAAAATAAGTTAAAACAGTTTTTAAAAATTAAAATATAATAATCCTTATGACACATCTAAGAACAAACATAAATACTTAATGGCGGATTTTTGATTCTGTTGATGACTGTTATCTTTGAAAATAACACTCCCCAGCACGTTCCAGTTGCAGAAAAAAACTAATCACGATATTCTATTTGGCTTTTCTTGAATTTTCCCCCCAACGTGCCAACAATCCTGTTTTCGGAAGTGAAAACATTCTCGTATGGTGTGAAAGCGCGAGAGTCTTGTTTAAGACTATTTAGTTTTTGTGCTTAAATTTAAACTTCGTCCTTTAAATTGTATTTGAAAGCTTGATTTGATTTTATTTCGGAATAAAATGTACCTTCCCAGAATTTCTTAGGTTGTTGAGTATCATATTTAGAGAGATATAACACCACGGTTTTAACAGTGTAAGAGTTATGCATGGTGTTTTTCTTCAACACTTTGGTGTAAAATAGTTACTACCATTTTGGGTGTTATAATACACTTACATTTTTAACAGTGTAGAAAAAAAAACGGAATGATTTGAAATTTGTTTAAAAAAATTGGTGCGACGTACCCAACATATAAAAGGACTGTATCACCAAGAGATGGTAGTAGAGCCTTGAGTAACAGCTACTCACTGAACCAGGGTTATTTCGGGAACTCGAAATCGTCAGATATTCGATGGGGATTCTCAAGTCAATTTATTGAAGTTAAAATTTACATAGAAATGTAAATAAAGCACTTATTTTTGTTTTTTTTCTTAAATCAATTATAGTAATACAATATTAAGGAACGTTTTGCTCTGCTTACATATTATTTCCTGGCAGCCAAAATTCAGATTTGTCGCCACGGCAGCAATTCGATTGAATCAAATGCAGATTTTAAAGGCTCAAAGTAAAAAAAAAATTTAAATAGTTTTTAAACATCAGCTGTAAAAATGGTGAACCAATGAGAATTCTTTCTATGTTTGTCTCAAAGGGTGCAGGGGGACAACTGAAATGTATAGTCGTTTGACGAATAATCAATTTTCTAATGTATTTTTTTTAAAATTAATTTTCTGTTTCTGCATTTGTTCTGTCACCTGTTGAAAATATTTACGACATTTTACAGTTCAATTTTCGCTACCCTTTAAATTAAACCAACAAATTAAACAAATTAATTTCAACTGCTGTGCTTTCACTGACAGATAGATAAGACAAAATATTTTCCAGTGTAATACCACATTCTGGTGTAATGTTTTATTTTTCATAGATTTGATAATTACGCAAAGAATTAGAACGAAATCTTATTGTATTCTGATCAATGGATGCTAGAGTTCATCTGATTTTAAGTATAAACTTAGAAAAATATAATATTTTTTGCTAAAACTTACCTTTGCGCTAACCCAAGGAGTTGGAAATTTGATAGAGTGTGGTAAATGGTACTTCAAATTTTTAAAGATTGTTAAATTGCTGCAAAATTCTTGACTTTTGTGGATATAATATCGAATGCAATAGGTGAATTTATAAGGCTATACTCCCAAACAATTCCCCAAAAATGCATCAAAAAGCAATATACACACGTATTTTTATATATTTATTTTTTATTTGAAAAAAGTAAATTTCTTTTTCCCCTATAGAATCAAAATATCCATAAGCTTCTTTGTTCTTCGTTTGTTTCGAATGGAGAATCCATGTAACATCTTGTAGGTAGCATTTTATGCACTTTTTTATGACCAAAAATGTTTTCCTCTGGAGAAAAAAAATATCAATTCATTGAATAAGAAACAAAAAGTTTCTCCTATTTTTCCATCCCAAAAATTGCTTTTCCGAGCATTTAGATAAAATTCTGAAATATATTTGATGATAAAATAGATATAACATTCATTTCCTTAAGTAATAGAAGAAACCATGATACTTCCTTTTTGCAATAGTTTGTTTTAGAAATGTGCAGATTTGTATGTTTTTTGGATGAAACAACTCGCTATAAAAGCTAAGTTGAAGCTTAAATTATATAAAATAGACTTTTTTTTAACCATTTTACATTTAAGACAAATACGTTTGATTTTCTTTCAAATACGTAAATTTGACTTTTTGAAATTATTATTCTAGAATGATATTTTTATTTAATTACCTTGATATGCTTAAAATTATATACACACACACACATATATATATAAGAATATATATATATATATATTCTTATGAATATATATATACATATATATATATATATATTCTTCTGTTAAATAATTTAAGTTGTTTTTGTCATATTTTTATCTTTTATTTTCCAAAATATTGTAATATGGAAACTAAGTTTACCCATTAACGCCCAAATTATTTCTACTTAATATATTTCAATGAATCTTTCAAATCTAATTTATTATGACTTAATAAGAGTTTAAAACTTAAAATTTAAAGATATTTTGTATTCATTTTAAAATTACAGTCCGTCCTCATTTTGAGCACACTGGGTATTCCAGTGATAAAATTATCTCTCTTGGATAAGCATGCAAATATAATGGTCAGTTCTTATTTTAAATGTCTATTTAATTTTTTGACATAGAATAGGTATAAATTGTTTCATTCCTTAAAACTAAGTATAATGTTAGACTTCTGATAATGTTTGAAAACATTATTATTAGCATTATTTTTTTAAAATTTTTGAATTTCACAAAAGGATCAATATGAAAATAACCAATGCAAGTAAATGAATAATACCTTACATATATACGAAGCATTTGAAATTTTACAACTGACAACGTCTTTTCTTCTCCATTTTTGCTAATGTATGTCCAATAGAATCGTACTTCACTGCAACAGTAGAGGCATATTTTATCATTTGTCTTCTACTCGATCTACCTGGACTTTTTCAAATATTCAACTGCAATCTCACGTCGAACATACTTTATTGAAATCTGCTTCTTACTCTCTTTTTTGTTAAGAATTTTGCACAAAACGTAAGAAATTCTCCCCCTACATGTATATCATTCCTGTAAATAAATACCAATACCATTTTTGCCAATTATTGATATAGTTTATTCTTATCTCGCCCCGCCCTATTTTAGGGCATACGAGAGTTGATACATACACAAATCATATATTAAAAATACGTAAATCTCTAAAAGTTACATCAACAATGAATATAAAAATCAGAATATCTAAAATAATGTTCTAAAATAACGTATTTAAAAAATTTTATTGCACATATATTAAATTTTCTTTATAGGTGGCACATGATATGTTTACAATGAGAAAAAAATATGCTAAAGACTACCAGAAGATGGTAAAATATACAGTGTTTTTGACTCTATGAGAATACCAAAAAGCTCGATAATTTTTAATGCAGTATTTTAATAATGATTTTGGTAATATTTACAATAAAATATGGTTCATGTGATGAAATTTGATACATTTGGTAATTTGATATTTCTGGTAAAATTTAGTAATTTTATTTTGACGCCTTACAGCATGGCATAAAATTCATTTATTCGGTTAAGTTCATTTTTCAATTTTTACACACACTAAATGTGTGGTAATAAGAACAATGATTTTGAAAACCAGATTTTAAGAAAAACCATTTTCATATGGATGAAAAAATTATCACATCAATTGTTCAAATACTGTATATTTTGGGTTTTTTTATCAAAAAATTATGTTATTTTTCTTTTTCATTACCGTACAATATATAAGTATTACTAAACTTTTTTCACCCCGTGTGATTACATTTCATGCTGAATTTAATATGAAACACCTTTTGATTTATGGTATTAAAATTTTATCTGATTTAGAGTTAGGATTTTGAAATTTACTGATTCATTATGATAAATATGAAAGAAATTTAAATCGAGTTTATTTATTTCACTTATTTGTGTGCATAATTTAACTTTATATATATATTTTTTCTTTCAATGCAATTTCTTATAAATATAAATTTAAAAAAAAAATTAANTATCTGCTTCTTACTCTCTTTTTTGTTAAGAATTTTGCACAAAACGTAAGAAATTCTCCACCTACATGCATATCATTCCTGTAAATAAACACCAATACCATTTTTGCCAATTATTGATATAGTTTATTCTTATCTCACCCCGCCCTATTTTAGGGCATACGAGAGTTGATACATACACAAATCATATATTAAAAATACGTAAATTTCTAAAAGTTACATCAACAATGAATATAAAAATCAGAATATCTAAAATAATGTTCAAAGCAATTCTATAAAACAAGTTTAAACCAATTAAAATAATAAAGTAGTAAAAAGGTTGAAGAAACAAAATCACCCCAAAACCAATAAATGTTAAAACTTTACAGGAACATGCAAAACAGTGATAAAATATAGAAGTTAAAATTCGATTAAAAGTTTAAGAGGCAGAACAAGTTAAGAATCAAAACAATCAGTTAAAAGTTGATAAAAACAATACTTGTTAAATTAAAAATTTATAAAAACAATACAAGTTAAAACGTAGAGAAGTTTAAAATGAAATTAGATAGAAACACAAGACACCAGCAATAGTGTTCGCAGGCCCCGAGCATAGTTAAATGTGGTTCAGAATGTCCTCCAATCAATTATTGATATAGTGTTCTTTTCTAAGAAACAGTCATGTTGATCCCCACCACCCATGAAATTGTTGTACTCACGTACGATTTTTGATTGCTGCACAGGTATTCCTTCCTTTTGCACTTTGCACCACCACATTGTTTGCCCACAGTATTTATTTTTTCGAAATTTGTTGAAATTCTAACTAACTTATTGTCATACCATCCGAATCCTGCCTATACACCTTAGGATGAATTGAAATGATAACTGTCTCAATCTGTTCTGATAACAAATATTTTTGAGCTATTATAAGAAATTCTATCCCATTGTAAGAAATTTACAAGGTATAGTTTTGCACTGAATTTTTGATGAAAAATACGAGGATTTGAAAACCACGTACAAGGTGAAATAATTTCTTATGATAAAGGAAATAATATTTAAAAAAAATATCTGCTATTTCTATAATTCACTTACTCTATCAAAATACAAACACGTATGCATAATTGAATGAATAAGTACAAATTCTGGAAAATTCTTTCAAATTTGCTTGAAACGCTCTACCGAGGACTGTAAAATCTAATGTTATTTAAAAAGAAACTGTAGGTAACAAATTTATTTAGCGTTGTATGTTGAAATATACTCTGAGGAGAAAAACTGCATAAAATGAAATAATTTGCCTTTAATTTTTTTTTGATGTGAATGAATAAAAAAGAAGAGGCTAGAAAAATCGCAAAATGGCAAACCTAATAACAAACCAAATATAACAGCATATTTGTTAAAGATATTGCGGATATGTTGATAGTGCTGCCAACTATCTTTCCAGAAAAAAAGAAATTATTTTTAAGATGAAAATAAAAATTTTACATAATGCTTTATTGACTGTCCTCAATTGAGACCAGAGGGCGTTAATGGGTTAAAGAATAAGTTTTAGTGATATAGTTAGTGAAATTTTTACTGTTAAATATTAAGATATCTTATGTAAGATAAGAAATAGTTTAATGTTTTTTCTCAGAATTTATCAGCTTTGTTTATTTCCTTTGCTATAGATGATATAAGTGTTTATGAAAAATGAAGTTGAAGCCTAAACTATAAAATGTAGATAATGTAATATTTTTCACTTATAATATTGAATATGCTTAAGGTTCGATTGCATACTTAAAGTTAGCTAAAAGAAAGCATTAATTCTAAAAGGTTATTTTATTATTATTTAGATGCTTTCACGCTCAAGTTACTTATTTTATTACTTAATTCTGCACAAGAAAAATATCGAAGCCGTGTTTAAAATGAAATTTGTAATACATGCGTTTTTTTAATAATTATATTGCACTCTTAGAAAATTCTAGGAAAAAAATGGTTAAATAACAATTTATTTAATTACTATTTCAACATATTGAACCAAGATGATAAAGAAAACCATGAAAAGATAATACTCAAACTACTATTTGAGAGAATAATAGTTCACTGACTGTTTTCCTCTATTACGGTTAAATAAGTCAAATTTTTTCGGTTAGAACTCGACCCACCTTAAGAAGACCATCTGGCTATATACTGTAGTCGAGAGCTCATGACCGACTAAGCGTTGGTTTGAATCCCCAAGTTGGCATCACAATATTTTTTCCGTTCCATTAATACTAAATTTTTGCACTTCCCAATTGGTGACCATGGAGTATTACAGTGGAAAATTCTCATTACAACATAGATGGTATCACCACAGAACTGCTTAACTCAAAAAGAATACTGTTTCTTATCTCTCACGATAGATACCATCTCATAGAAACTAATTAAGCCATATTCCATGGTTAATTTGACAAAACACAACTTAACCACATCCTTACTCCAAATTTCATTTAAGTTCCGTTTTAACGGTTTTGAAACGATAATAGTTGTAAACAGTTGCAAAACCGTATAGTTTCGTATTAACATTTTTTGTACCAATTATAAGCGGTTTCAAAACCGTAAAGGTAAAGAAATGCTCCTAACCGTCTACTGTGTGTGCGGACTGTTGCTGGTTATTATATTGCAATTTTAGAATGAAATTTTAACAGTAACATATCTTTTAACTTCCTTCCATTTCGTATTCTTTTGGAAAAAGAATACCTGAAAAGGTTACTGCATTTGATTTTATTGAGATGCGTTTTGATGGGCAATATTTATTTCTTTATTTATTTTGCAGATTATAGAACTCAATTGTTAGATAATTATGAAAATGACAATACATTTAGTATAAAAATTACTTGTTAAAATTAACCATTTCACCTTCAAATACCTAAACATGGTTAAACATTGCGTGTTAACATGTGTAACCACATTATAAGACAGTAAAATGAGCTACACACTTTTATTAACTTTGATCTCTGCAATTTCCTAACGAAATAGTGTATGATAACAAAAAAGAAAACAATATAGCAAAAGATTTTGAAGATTAGTTTTCTAGGCATAAAGTGGGAAGTTTGAGCTCAAAAATAAAAACCATACCACGATGAAACAGCAACTTATCAACCACATTTTTGAATTTTATCGATCATCCATAATTTTTAATATAGCCACATAAAACGCTGAAATTTCTGAATTATTTATTTATTAAGAAAGTAAGCTTTACAATTAAGCTGTGTGGGTATCCAAAAGAGTGAACAATTGTTGTAGAAGTCTTAAAAAGTGGGTAGTTCCCTTTTAAAATCAATCGATGGAAAGCCCCTAAGGAAATATTTTTCTATTTTGAAATTTATATAAGTGAAAAACCCACAGCGTATTTTGCAATGATATGATTACAGATAATACAAACCATAGTAAATTTTTAATACAGTGTTCTAAATCAGCGTTTTTTATGCTTGTTGACTCAAAAAAGCTGTTATAGTTCAACGTAAATAAAAAATTGTATTGCACATATATTAAATTTTCTTTATAGGTGGCACATGATATGTTTACAATTAGAAAAAAATATGCTAGGACTACCAGAAGATGGTAAAATATACAGTGTTTCTGGCTCTATGAGAATACCAAAAAGCTCGATAATTTTTAATGCAGTATTTTAATGATGATTTTGGTAATATTTACAATAAAATACGGTTCATGTGATGAAATTCGATACATTTGGTAATTTGATATTTCTGGTAAAATTTAGTAATTTTGTTTTGATGCCTTACAGCATGGCATAAAATTAATTTATTCGGTTAAGTTCATTTTTCAATTTTGTACACACTAAATGTGTGGAAATAAGAACAATAATTTTGAAAACCAGATTTTACGAAAAACCATTTTCATATGGATGAAAAAATTATCACATCAATTGTTTAAATACTGTATATTTTGGGTTTTATTATCAAAAAATTACGTTATTTTTCTTTTTCATTACCGTACAATATATAAGTATTACTAAACTTTTTTCTACCTGTGTAATTACATTTCATGCAGAATTTAATATGAAACACCTTTTGATTTATGGGATTAAAATTTTATCTGATTTAGAATTAGGATTTTGAAATTTACTGATTCATGATAATAAATATGAAAGAAATTTAAATCGAGTTTATTTATTTCATTTATTTGTGTGCATAATTTGACTTTATATATATATTTTTTCTTTCAATGCAATTTCTTATAAATATAAATTTAAAAAAAAAATTAATAAAAAGTTAATTTTTAAATAGTATGTTTTTTTTTTAAATTTATGATATTTTGTCACTTTTCAATGGCTGCATGGTTTTTCATTAGTGATCATTTTATTTCATTTTATTTACTCAATTAAATAAAATTAACGAAATGTTGGTTTTCTTCCCTTTTTTTAAAATTATGGTTTCTTATTTTTTTGCCTTTGTTATCTTATAGTCAATTTGTATATCTATATAAGCAATTAAGAATATATATATTGTTGATAAAAAATTTTTTAATCAGCTTGTCGAACGTTAAAAGTAGACGAGCTGAGTAAAAAAAAATTTAAAACAGTATTTATAAATTAAAGTATACAAAAAGTATCAAAATCCCTTTAGTATTAATGAATCTTTCTTTTTTAACAATAAAATATAAACTAATTTTCAACTAATAATTCAATTTAAATTCAAAATTATTGTTATGAGACAAATATGCTTTAAACAGTCTCCCCCAATTAGAACTTTAAGTGGCAATCAATTAATTATATCCTAAATTCAATTGGGACAAACCATGTGGCTCTGTCAGTAAGAATATCTATGGTTTAAACATTTCAACAACTAATTCTATCTTCACGATTGATGAAGTATTGTATATTTGTTTAAGAGTAATCAAGTTTGGTGAATTCGAAATTGCGCAAATCCGTTAATCAATCCTACTTGAAATTGAAATGCGGCTTTGCAATTTAAACTTTGACAAAATCGGAATTCATTACAGTCGCTTTTGGACGTGGTATTAACGTTTAAGGAGGAACGACATTATGAGAATTTAAAAATCGATAATTTCTTTTTTACAAACTTCGTCCCAAGATGGACTAACTTACATGAAATATACTTGTGTTTTAAAGTAATTTCCATTTAGTGAGGCAGTCTACCGAAAATTTCAGTAATGGAATTAAAAAATACGGATTTTTTTGGAAAATTTAATTTCAAGAATCGAGTTAAATATAGATTTTCCTTTGGAGTTGAAAAAATCATTCACCAATACTTTCATTAAAACACAATTTTATTTGTTGAATTTATGATTTTATCTCATTTGGCGAGGTGACGAATGCTGAGCGCGGGTCCTGATTATAAGTCATTAATCAATTGCAAATAATGCGGAAATAATTGTTGTGAGATTTTAAATTATATGTCCCTCAAAATTAAATAAAAAATAATAATTATAACAAGCAATAATAATAAATAAAGCAACAAGCATTTCCGAGCGATATGAATTAATTTAAAATCTCTTGTGCTATGAGTTCATTATAAAGTTTTTTTAATTTTTTTATTTCCAATGGCAGATTATAGACGGTAACAGTATACATAAACGTCTAAAAAAAAACAGAAACAAAAGATGCTTCAACAGAGTCTATTAATTACAACATGTCTCTAGCTTCCCAATAACGTTCAGTGATAGAATTCCTGCAAAGTGCAGAGCAGTGGAGAAGGTGCGTGAAGTCCATGTCCTTACCGGAACTGCAAAGATTGCATACCGGGGAAGGAACGATACCAAATCTAGACAGATGTTTCCGCAGACAGTCATGACCGGTGGCCAAGCGGATTTCAGCCACCGCTCTTCGTCTTGGGCCATTTCGCAAATTTAGGATGGTAGCCCTCCAAGACTTAGTAGAAGTACGGTCGATAAGTTCTTCATGAGCACAGGTATTAAAGGTCCTCTTAATAAGCTGTTTGATGAAACAGAAGGGCATAATGTGGGCAGAAGTCTGAATAATTAAGGCCCCCTTTTTTGCTAAGTAGTCTGCATTTTCCTTACCCGTATCCCCGCAATTCATTATAAAGTAATAGTTATGAATTTGCATTTATATGAAGTTCCATCTAACAATATTGGTCAACATAAAGCGCAACATTACATGTTAGACAAATAAATGTTGAATGTCATTGAATACCATTCTTATGGCATACTGTGCAGCTTCTTCGTTTCTTTTCACCTTTTGGTATATGCTTCTGCTTCATTTTTATCCTTTGCACAATGATAATTGCACAATAGTACCTGCGAGGTATCGAAAATTGAGTTTTACCTAGGCATTCATTCTTTCTGACATTCATATCTGACATTCATATCTGGCATTCCTATCTGATATTCGTATCTGACATTCATTTTATATTGCTGATTGATTTTTAAACCGATAACTTTTTTAAATAATATAAATGCGCTTAATGGAACAGAACGGCACTCAAATCCAGAAGGTGAAAAAATAGTCTTTTTTTGCCCATATAACAGTTTTACGTCCGAAGGAATAGGATTTAGGCATTCGATCACTCAAATCGACAAAACCTATATTCTCCGTATTATCTGAGACAGATTTTATCTTTTTAGGGCTATCTTATTCCAAAGCTGCGTGAGGCTCGTGAGTATTGCTCAAGAGATAAACTCGCTTGTCATGGCAACATGCTGCTAACATGCCTCCTTTACAACAAAGATTTTAACTTTCTCCAGATTTCGATATTTTTTTTTGGAACAAATCTAAGAAAATTCTTCTTATTTGCTCGGATGTCCCCACAAGAGTTCACTTAATATTCTTTTAGCATATCTGAAAACAAATCGGGATAAGAACAAAAGTTGTCCATATAAAGCTTGTAATCTTTTCCTTTAATAGATTTCATTAAATTGTTCACAGCATTATAAAATGCAGGTAGAGATGAAGTTTGTTCGTTTTTGTCATTCCCAAATAAACTAGAATATGATATGTAAAACCTTATTCCTTATCGGCAATTTTGTACGATTTATTTCCCACTGCTTTATTTTTCAGACATATATATCTTGAATGTCACTCGCCATTTAAATTTTGCAATAACCTCATCTACTGACATTTTTCTGCAGGAGAGTAATATTTCTTGAATGAATCATTGATAAAGTCAAACACGTTACGCATTTTCCAGAGTCTGTCATAATTCTCATCACCTTTCGGCTTAGAGGAAGTATTAGTCAAATGAAAAGCTACAAGGGGTGATCAAATGAAAAGGTACGAAACGACACTGTGGGTACAAATGTAGACTTTATTCAAAATATACACCATAGGCCTGAGCACAACGATCCCACTGATGAACAATCCGCAGGATTCTTTGTTCCCAGAATTCCTGTGGCCGTGACGAGATCCAGTCCTTCACAGCGTCCTTGAGTATGTCGTCCGAGTTGAAGAGCTTCCCTTTCAGGTGTTTCTTCAGTGGACCAAACACATGGAAATCGCAGGGCGACATGTCCGGACTGTAGGGCGGATAGTCCAACGTCTCCCACTTGAACTTGGCCAGTTCCATGTGTGTCACTCTGGAGACGTGTGGAGTCGCGTTATCATGGAGCAGAACCACACCCTCCGTGAGCAGCCCCGGTTTTTTTTATTCTTGATGGACCTGCGTAGGCGTCAGAGTGTCTCACAATACACATCGGAGTTAATGGTTTTTCTGTGCTCGTGGAAATTGGATAACACCTCGCTGCTCTTCAATCGTCGAATTTTGCAACGCGAACGCTATCCTGTCTTCATACGGACTGCTTCATCATTTGGACGCCGCTTTTGATAAAAGCCTCTGCTCTCTCCTGCACACGTGGGCACACGCGCATGCTCCGATCCCAGACAGAGACTCCAATCGCATCCCGAGATGTCTCGCTACGTTCTTCCATAGCGGAATATGCAAATATTTAACTGTTACGTTTTTACGTCGTTTCGTACCTTTTCATTTGATCACCCCTTGTANTGAAGAAATCTGTCATGAGGTAAAATATTTAAAAAATAATTAAAGTGTCCACCGATCGGTCTCCTCTCAAGATAATAATAAGAAATCAAAGAAAGACAATACCTATAACGAAAACAGACAATGGTAAACATTGAATGTAGGATACACAGAATTTTCAACCGTCGTTATATTATATTTCCAGCATCATTGGTTTTAGTGACACCTATGCATAATTATATAGAGTGACAAGGACAAAACACAATTTAAAAAAAAAAAGAATTTATAAGTATTTTTTAGCATTGTATGCGTTTTTAAAAATTTTGATGTCTATCCTTTGACTTGACATTAATAGCAAAGTTCGATTTTAAACCAAAAAATTATGAAAAATCATTAAATTTCCCGCCGAAAAACCACCCCTATTAATAATAATTAGAAAACAAACCAGAGTAATACCTATAACCTAAATAGACAATAGTATACATTTAACCTAGGCTAGACATATTTGCTTAACCCGTCACATATCATCTTTGCATTATCATCGATTTTAACGACATCTGTGCTAACAAAATAGAGGACAAGGAGAAAATAAAAAATGTTTAAAAATTTTTTTTATAAGTATTTTTTTGTATATGTATATGTATTTAGTAGTTTCGACACATATCCTCTGACTTTATAATAATATTAAGTTCTAACTTGAACCGAAAAATCATTAAACTGTCCGCCAATGGCTCCCTCAAACGCAGCTTATAATAATAATTTTAAAAATAGAGAGCAATGCCTATTACTGAAATAGACAATAGTGGAAATTAAATGTGTACTAGACAGAATTTTTCTACCCGGCTCAAATAATATTTGCATTAGCATCGATTTTATCGAAACCTCTGCTAACTATATAGAGTGACAAAGAAGAAACAGAAAATTTTCAATAATGTTTTATAATTATTTTTTTGCATATGTATATGTTTTTGGACATTTTGATAACTCTCCTTTGACTTGATATATTTATCAAAAATCTCTTTTGAACCACAAAATAATAAAAAATCATTTAAATGTCCGTCAAATGTCCCCCTCAAACGCGACTATTACGAATAATTAGAAATTAAAGGAGGTCAATGCCTGTAACTAAAATAGATTACATTAAAGGTAGACATAAAATGTAGACTAAACAAATTTTTTTAATCTACCTCATGCCAGACTTGCAACATCTGTGCTAACTTTATAGAGGACAAGGACGCAATAAGATTAATTTTAAAACAGGTTTCGAACAGGTAAATATTTTCTAACCATATTTTAGTATATGTATATGTTTTTAGAAATTTTGACACCTATTCTTTGACTAAATATTAATATCAAAAAATTATGAAAATTCATTAAATGGACCGAAAAATGACCCCCTCAAACATAGCTATAGATAATAAAGTAAGCTACACGAAATTATTTAACCTAACACGCCTCATATCATATTTGCATTATTATCCATTATAGCGACATCTATGCTAAATTTAAAGAGCCCAAGGACATAAGAAACAAATTTTCATAAATGTTTTATAAATATTTTTTAGCAAATGTATATGTTTTTAGACATTTTGACACATATCCATTGAATCGATATATACATCAAAGTTTTCCTTCGAACCAAAAAATTATGAGAAATCATTAAAGTATCAGCCATATGGCCACCTTAAAAGCAGCTATTAATAATAATTATTAAACAAAAGTAGAAATTTGCTTATAACCTAAGTAGACAATAGTATACAATAAATCTAGGCTACACAGTATTGTATAACATCATATAATATTTGCATTATCATCGAGTCCCGCAGTGGACTGATCGTCAAGACTCGGTTCCCAGCAAATCACCGAAGTCAGGCATCACTGGCTGCGGTCAGTGTGCGGGTGGGTGACCACTTGGTTCAGTCTGCGTAGGGACCGAGGTTGAGCGGTATTGGTCCTCATTAAACAGCTCTACCGTAAAGTGCTTGACGTCGTGAGCAGGTAGTCGGGCTACCAAAGCGGGGGTGCCATCCCTTCTGCAGAGGATCAAAATTGTGATGGCATGTCTTCGAATCATCATCAGGGATGCTTCCCAGACGGTCGTTAATAGCCCGTTGCGTAGCTCAAGTGCGATGTAATTGAACTACAAAAACTACAACTGCATTATCGTCGTTTGTAGCGAAATCTGTGCTAACTATGTAGAGGTCAAGGACAAAATGAACAAATTTATAATAAAGTTTTATAAACATTTTTTAGCATATGCATATGTTTTTTGCAATGTTGACGCCCATTCTTTGAAATGTAATAAACATTGAATTTCTCTTTTGAACCGAAAAATTATAAAAAATCAGTAGAGCGTCTGCCATATGGCCGCTTTAGAAACAGTTATTTATAATAATTAGAAAACAAGGGAAATTATTGCTTTAAATAGACTATAGTATATAATAAATCTAGGCTACACAGAATTGCTTAACCCGCCTCATATCATATTAGCATTAGCATTGATTGTAATGACACCTAAACTATATATAGGATAAGGACAAAATGTACAAATTTTTAATTAAGTTTTATAAACATTTTTATCATATGCATGTTTTTTGAAATTTTGACGCCCATCCTTTGAATTGCAATATACATCAAATGTCTCTTTTGAACCGAAAATTTATGAAAAATCAGTAAAGTGTCCGCCATATGGCAGCCTTAGAAGCAGCTATTAATAATAATTAGAAGACCAAGGAAAGTATCGCCTATAACCTAAAAAAACTATAGTATACAATAAATTCAGTCTGCATGGAATTGTTTAGCCCGCCTCATATCATTTTGCACTATCATCGATTGCAGCGACACCTGTGCTAACTAGATAGAGGACTAGGACAAAAGGAACGAATTTTTATCAATGTTTTATGAATATTTTTTTAGCATATGTATGGGTTTTTTTAAATATTGACACCTATCCTTTGAATTTTGATATGCATAAACATTCTCGTGTGAACCAAAAAATTATAAAAAATCATTAAAGTTTCCGCCATATGAACGCCTGAAACGCAGCTTTAATAATGAATTAGAAAACAAAGGAGAGCAATTTCCATAGCCGAAATAGATAACAGCGAAACTTAAAAGTAGGTTACACAGAACTGTTTAACCCGCCTCATATCATATTTGTATTTTCATCGATATTTGCGACACCAGTGCTAACTATATAGAGGACAAGGACAAAATAAAAAAATATTTAATAATGTTTCATGAATATTTTTTAGCATACGTATACGTTTTTAGAAATTTTGAACCTGTCCTGTGAATACATCAAATTTTTCTTTCGAACCGAAAAATTATTAAAAAAAATCATTAAAGTGTATGCCATGTTGCCACCTAAATTGCAGCTCTAATTAATAATTAGAAAACAAAGGAGAGCAATTTCCATAACCGAAATATACAACAGCAAATCCTAAAATACGCAGAATTTTTTTACTTGCCTCATATCATATTTACATCATCATCGATTTCAGCGACACATGTGTTAACTATATAGAGGACAAAATAAAATAAAAATTTGAAAATGTTTAAATGTTTTATAAATTATTTTAGCAAAAGTTAATGTTTTTTTTTAATATTTTGACACCTATCCTTTGACTTGGTATTAAATCCTGATTTTTTAAGACTTGCATTTTCTTATGATAATTTTATTTCCTTCGATATAAATTTCAATTCTTACAAAAACTTCATAATAACAAAACTTTCACTCTCATAAATAAAACAGCACAGATTATATGCAACGATGTACATATTTATAATAATGAAATCATGCGAGCAAACATAAAAAAGTAATACTAATTATTCCATGCCACGTGTATCTTTTGGAATTAAAGAAAGATTTTTAACAAACGCTTCGCTAAAAAAATCAATATGGCAGTAAAAAAAAAGTTAAAAAAGAACAATACCATTTAGCAAAGTGCTTACAATAATGAGAAGTGATAATGCGATTTTTCCCTTTTACTTTTTCTTGCATAAAAAAACCCTAAAGCTTATTCATCTAAGTATTAAAGTGAGATAAGGAAAAATAAAAGAGAAGCTATTAGTGTACGTGGGTGATTAAAATAATCAATAGCAATCTTTGCATTTAAATCTTAAATTTATATTTCTTATTGAGTGATTTCCTTTGGATTCAATTCTGCTATTTGTAGTATCATAAATCATGCGTACTTCATGATTATCTTGCAAATAATTAAAAAATATTGATATTCCCCGAACCTCATTTGTTTTCCTTTACATTTATAATAGCTGTTATTTACCAATATAAAAAAAATAAATTAAAATCTTGACATTGTCTTCATAATTCAGAAGTCACCTATAGTCTAGGAAATTTCTGTGAAAATCAGAGAGTTGGCAATTAAATTATACGGTCTCTTCTTAGAGAAAAAAAGCTTACTTCAAAGTTACCGGTGAGTTATGAGCGTTTTTGGAAAAGTTTTTTCTTTTGCTATTATTTTCTTATATTTTTTTAGTTTGTTTTACGTTACTTTTTACCTTAATGTTCAAAATCAAAGACTAAGGTGCTTGAAATTTCATAGTTTTGCTGAATAAAGTAAGGAAAGTACGAACGGTTAAAATAAATTTAAGTTTAGACAATTTGCTCGGAAATTATTAACTGATGAATTTGTAGTGAAAAAAACCTTGCTTCTCGATCTGCTGTCCCCAGAAATGCTACTGCAGAGATAAACTATGACGAGCTGATATGACCATTTTGTATAATGATTTGGATGGACCATTTGTATTTTTTTTTTGCTTCAAAATTCCTATTTGTTCAAAAATTATTGCAATTGTTAAGTGATTTACGAGGTTTGTTTTGCTTTAACCATTGACTATATTTTCATTGTTGTAGAAAGTTTATTTTTCCCTCATGAGAGCTTTATTTCTTTGTTTTATTGACTCGTGATTGCTTAAATGCCAATCAAGGGAAGGAAATAAAGAAAAAAAGGTTACATATTGATACAAATCTTAACATTCATAGTGAAATTTTGAGAGATAAAAAAATATTAACAAATAGCTATAAAACTGTTTACTTTTGAATTGTTATAATCCTCTTCAACGAGGAAAATTATTTTTCATTTATTTCTCCTTAATATGTCTTATCTATATTCCTTACGTCAATTTGTTTCAAATATAGATGATTAATAATTATTTATTTCGCTACATTTACACATTAATAAAAGTTTACAATAACTGTATACTTTGAAACCAAATTGATGAATATTTTTATGAAAAATACTTTCGTTTAAAAAGAAGCAAACGAATGAGAAGCACTCATGTGGGTTGTCTAGTGGGGAGAGAAGGTAGCGGATCCTCCATGTTATTAAAAAATCCTCACAAAGATTACTTTAGACTCACTAAAGAGTTATCTCAAAGCTAAAACTCAGCAAAAAAGCTTTTTCTTCAAAAAATATGCAAAACACCCAATTTGTACGTATAAATTATGCTTTCTTAGTCAAGGCAATTCCAATACTCTCAAATAGTCCCTTAATAAATTTATAATAAAGTTTAAATAAATACTTAAAAGTATTACTGCATTTAATAAATTAACTGAAATTTAGAAAAAATAAGATTACATATACAAGTAATTTCGATTATTTTTCCAGCTTGGTGAAGAAATAGGAAAGAAATAACCGTTATAGAAAAAAATATCTTTCAATTTTTATTCTAAGAAACTATTTCTTCTCTTAATTTCTTCCCTAATGATGTGTCTTTTGTGCTCCTCCCACAGCTATTCAGTGCTTTGTGTACACTTCTTGTAGCTGATGATTGCATCCTACTACACAATCTACAACGGCATCTGTACGATATTAACGAAAAAAAGAGAAGATTACAACTAAAAAGATTGGAAAGCAAATGTTTCCTTAATGGAATAAAAGAATGATTAGAGTTGTACCAATTTTTTTTTGCGTAAAACAATAATTAATCTTCAGCGATTAGTTTAGATTAATTTATAAGTAACAAATGAAATATGAGTTGTATATATCGCTGAAGTTACACAAATTATCAGCTTTGCTTGTAATATCAATTGAAGTTATTTAAGAAATGATTAATTCATTAAGTAAAGTGGGGAGAATAAAAGTAATAGTTAGTATGTTGATTGAAATTATGTATTATTGTTTGTTATGTTTATTATATTGCTTGAAATATTCTCTCATTTTTCGAGTTTATTTTAGTTTTATATATATGTTTTTAAAAATGCATTAAAAATACGTAGAATGCTTTAATAAGCATTTGTTTCTGCTACAACGAATCATATATTTCTATAACTTTCATATTTTTTTAGATATAAGAGTCTTCAAATTTTTAAGTCTAATTTTCTTGTTGAAACGCCAAACTCATTAATTGATTAAAAAAGAAAACTTCATTTGACTTCAAAAACCGCAATTTTTCAACAAATATGACCACCTAAGATAAAACTGTTTCTAGATTAAAGAAATTTTATGTTTCTTTCATGAAAATATTTTTATAATAAGGCAGATATATTTGTTTTTAGAAAATAAATTGCTTTTATTTAATTTTGTAATTCAAATTGTTTTGTCAATACTTAACTTTTATATATTAGATGAAAAAGCTTAAATTTTCAAATTTGTAATGCATTGTGCGTACATTTAATTTTAGAAAAAAAATTTTTTTGTTCTTCATTTTCACTTGACAATAGGTGTTTAATTTATATTTTAAGTGTGAGTATTGCTGCTAATATCTGGAAATGTAAAGAAAGCTCTTTTATTTATCAGCTGTAAAAAGAAATTTTTATGCATCGAATACATGATTCTTCTTTTATTTTGTAATGAGTTTTGAGAAAAAAAAGAAGTTTTTTATGTAAAAAAGTATAAATATATCTTGTATAAATTTTTTTAGTAAAAATGCATTTTAAAAAATGTAGATAATCTCAATGTTAACTCAGATTTTTTAGTAGCCTTTCTCAGATTTTTTTTAAAAATAGAACATATTTTTTGGAAAATATTTATCGAAGGATATTTAAATATCGCATGGAAATAATTTTTTTCAAAATACTTATTACTCCTATTTAAAGAATTATAAGAACATAAATTTAATGTTTTTTAGAATAAACGGTTTATTCCTTTATGGACAGAGCAAATATAGCTTTTGTTCAAGAAGCGAAAACTGTTTACAGTTGCCTATCGAAATTTGTAAGATATTTGAAAATGCGTTATCGTCATCATTTTATGTTTGAAAAAAAGATATGAAATTTTAAACTAGACTCGTACGCTAAAAAGTGCTTTATAAAAACAAAATTATCAAAAATGGAAAAACATGTTTCTACAAAAATAACATTTACTTATGTAAAACAGAGTCAAATTTTATCAAAAATATTTTATGTATTAATATTTAAAGTCGGGAAATCAATGAAAGCACTTTTCGTATCATTTAAGTTTAATGAAATCGTATCATTTAAGTTTTTTATTTCGAAATTATTTATTTATTATTTTTTTAAAGAAAATACTTGTTTTTTCTCTTTTGGAGATTTCAAATGTATTCGCTTGTTTCCCAATAGTAGTAGTAGTTTATTATCATAAAATTAGAGTTGCACAGTGAGCTTTTGACAGTAGTCTGGGAAACATCCCTGTGGAGGATCCGAAGACATGCCATCCCAATTTTATTCCTCTGAAAAGGGGATGGCCCCCTCTTTTTGGTATTTTGACGATCTGCTTGCATAGCAAACGTGAAAATAACCAAATGAAACACCACATATTTTTGTTTATTATTGTTCTCTTAGTATAGTTATAATTATAAATATATCGTAACAATTTGAATAATTACAAATATTATACTAATTATTTGAATACTAATAATCTTATAACTATTTCTAGTTACGTGATTGAAGAAATCTTTATTTATTTATAATTTGTTCGAAGCATTGGAAAAACAACCCTTGTATTTCTACCGAAAATGATTTTAAAAAAATGGCATTCATTGTTAAACAAATTTGGTAAAGCAATGAGTGGAAATAAATGTTACACAACTTTCATGAAATGCTTTATGAATTATCAAAAAGGACATCGAAAATATGCTTTTCTCACGTTAAGTAAACTCTTTTCTTTGATTCTCCGTCAACTATCGTAAGCATCGACGGCATTAATAGAGTTTTCTCCTAAGAATCTACTATCTAAAATGTTAAATTGTATTTTTTTGGAGAAAATAAACTCGCAGGATTACTTAATGCATTATTTATGTTTTCATGGCATTCTTACGCATATTTCATACAAGAAAACATACTTTTAGTCACTCAAGGTGTCCTTGCGTTTCATCTAATCTACTTATTCTATTGTTATGTAAAAGGATGGTGTTAAAATGTTCAATATGATACTTCTATTTATTTAAAAATCCACTGCTGAAATTTGTAAGCTGAGTTTGGTTTATAACAAAGTTATTTTAATAATAATTGTTATTTTCCAAAGTTTTAAATAGATGCATACATAAACTTCATTATTCATTGAAGTAACTAAAATTTGTTATTTATTCCCATATGTTATAATATGCGAAGTGCCGGAGATTATCGTATATTTCAATTAAATTCAAAAGCTTTAATTTTAAAAAAAGTTTGTTTGATTCTTTCTGCACGGTGAAAATATTACCTTACTGTATTGTAAAAACATTTTTTGGAATAAAAAAAGAATCCGTGTTTCCAATAAAACCACAACATATCATCCTTAAACCATCTATTTGGTAATTTTTCCATTCATATGGCAATGATTTACGTGAAATTCTACTTCTCAAAATTCTAGTCCTTATTACCACACATTTAGTAGAAAGTACTAAACTGAGAAATAAATTTTACCGAATAAATGGCTCTTTAGGCCAAGATCAAAGTTTCATGATAAAATATTTCATGATAAACCTATATTTTAATGTTAATTTTGCAAAATTCACAGTCAAAGTGCTTGGGTAAACTAATGAGAATTTTAGTGCTCCCATAGAACTAGAAACATGGTAAATTTTACCGTATTCTAATAGTTTTTTAGTATTTTTTTTCTCAATGTAATTTCAGAGATTTCATTATTTTATTTTGCATTACAGTTAAACTGATAAATTTTTGAAAACATTTTTTTTCGAATTGCTGCAGTAATTACGCTCATTATCAAAATTTTTTTTATCTAGTGTTGAAATTTCCAATGCCAGAATCCTAAAAATCAATTGGGATTTGTGCACAATATCCGGAGATAGTGTTTTAAACATCATTAAAATTTTTAATTATTTAGCCTCTTAGAAAATGTGGTAGCTATCGTAACAAATAGAAATCCAAAGACGAGATATCGGTTGAAAATGCCACACATCCCAAATTCATCATTTTTTTACAGGGTAAATATTTTTGATAGATAGCAATTGGAAAGAATTTGTCGCATTTTAATTTAGAAAACCATTTTTGGAATTTACAAAAATCTAATGCACTTGGCTAAGCATTGCAACTGGTTCAGGTTGCTACTGTTGCGCAACTACCACACGGTGACCAAATATGTCGAAATATGATAAATTTATGCTGTGATTTTATCTCTATGGAAACATCAAAAAACTCGGTAATTTTTAACGAAGCGTTTTTTTATTGATTTTAGTAAAATTAACAATTAAATATGGTTTTATAATATGTAATAAAATCTAATAAATTTGGAAATTGGTAATTTTATCATGATACCTTAGAGCATGGCATAAAACTCATTTTTTGGTTAAATTTACAATTTTGATTTTGTAATTTTTACAAAATGTGTGATAATAAAATCTATAAGTACGAGAAATTCCAAATACAAACAGAGCAAAATAGGCTATCTCAAGGTGCCATTAGCAATTGCTTCTTATTTAATATTTATATCAGCGATTTTGGTGATTAAACTTAAAAAAAACCTGGACATAGAAGTGAGCCTGTTTGCAGATGGTGTAGTCATTTGGACGAAAGCAAAAAACACAAGAGAAGACCAAGACGGAAAAAAAATTCTTGAAAGAACAACGAATGAAGCACTAAGAACATTGAATGATTGGTAAATGAAGAATAATATGTTTATTAATGTGTCCAAGACAACTTACCAAATTTTCTCCCAACGACACGTAAATTTAGACTTTGACCTTCATACAAATAATACCATTCTGGTCAGTGTCATTGATCAATTTTATATTACAGAACATTTTGCATAAATAAATGCACAAGTACTTGAAAAATAGAGTAGTAATAGTAACAGACGTCCTCCCTTGTCTTAACTAGAGATAAAAAACGAGCAGTGAGTTGACGTTGTTGTCGATCACATTTCCAACATAATGTTTTGAATTTTCACAATGTAGCATTTATGTTGCTGGTGGTCATAAAGCTACATCTATACATTTCTTAACCGAACATTAGTTTAGTTTTGTAATATTTTTTCCCTAATTTTTAATATATTTCACCAAACGTTATTTCCAAAATGGTATTTTAAATAATATATCTTAATTTACAAAAAACTGTTGAAAAACTTTTTTTTTAATATTTTATACTATGACATCACACTTCAATAATTTATAAATAAATTAAATTTTTCATTATATATAATATTATGATAAAGATTGCCTTTTAAACGATAATTAAAATTCAACTCCACCTATTTATACCAATGATATTTTTTAGATAAAAACAAAATTATCTTCAGTAAAACCGAATATTCATTGCTGTATGAAAATCTTTCATAAGTCAAAAGCACTCCGACCAACTCTCCTTAAGGAAATAAGAGACTCAAAAAATTTATCCAAAGAGGAATTTTAACAAAAAAAAAATATGTATATATATATATATATATGTATATATATATATTTCACATTATGCATAATAATATAATAAAGAGTACATTTTGAACAATAGTTGTAGTGCAACTCACTATATTTATACCTATCATATTTTTAATGCGAAAATTGAATTATCATCAGAATAATTAAATTTTTAATGTCGTATAAAAATCCTTTAAAACACTTAAGAAGGAAAATAAAAATTCTAATTTTTCACTTACTAAGTAATATGATAGTTACGAAAGCATTTCACACTCTTAATTGAAGTACAAAATTTTTTATTTAATCACACTAATTTTTTCTAGAGAAATAAGGGTCGCACAGAAGAAAAAAACATCCATAAAATTAACTTCTCCACTGTTGTAAAAAAGTTTTGCAAAGCACCTTAGGAGAGAAAAATTTTTTAACGTCTCTTGAATTCGCTCAAGAGAAAATTCACATCGTATAGGAAAACTTACTTTAAAAGTTTTAAACAACTTTTCGTCTGGGGCTCACTGGATTAGTTTTTTAAAGTAAAAGTTTGAAGTATTTCGTTTTTTGCTTTTGTCTCCTTTAAGAAAGCTGTAAAGTTCAAAATTTGATCAATTGAGAATTTAACTTTACATCATTTGATATGCAAATGAGAGGCCTTAAGGAAACAATTTTTATTTGAGTTTTTAAGTTTTTCGATCAATAAGCAAACAAAACGGTTAAACTAGGTTTTCTATATTATTTCCCTAACCCTTAAAACTGTTTAAATTACCTTTTCCTTTATAAGCATTGCTAGACATAACTGTTAATGTTAAATAGCTGCCTAAAGTAGAAATTAAATAAAGAAACAGAGTGAGGAGATAATAAAAGTTAATTATAACTTAATTTTTTTATTTATTATAATAATTTATTATTTAATTAATAACAGTCGGAAGAATTCAGCATTGTTAGGTATAAAATTTTTTCATCATTTTAAAGAGTGTAATTTTTTTCTAGCAATGTACAAAAATAATACAGAATTGGTCGAATAGTTCCTGAGAAATTTTATTTCATCACTTTCTTTAAAAATGAGATTCCATAAAATTCGAGTAATTATTCGGCCGATTTTGCTCAAATTTTGAATTTTGCCGTACGAAATTACATTCTGTAAAATAATGCGAAATTGTATGCCATGCTATTCAAAAATTTCTTCGACTGTTATTAGATAAAATATTAAAAGAATAATAAGAACGTAATAAAAACTATTTTTTGCATGAAGTTATTTTTGGATAAATGAATTTCTGAATTGAAAGCAAAGACTTTCTGATTTGTTAATTAAATATTTAATTTAATTTTAAATAAACCTTTCATACTGCTCATGAATGAAAATATTAAATTTTTTTCCATAGTTTTGCTTAGAATCACATATGAAAAAGAAGAACATAGAAAACTTATGAAAAAATAAGTCTGATTTGAATATCTTGAAAATTTAAAAAATTTCTAGAAATTTTGTAAGTAGTTTTCGTTAATTTGCTAAGAAAGCTTAGAATGGTAATGGGTTTTCCAAAACAGATTAATTTTGTACCATTAAAAAAGTTGTATTGAAACAGGCATTATATAGGACTGCATTCTATAAAAATATGTTTTTTTCACATGTTTTATATCTAATATCATCACTTTTTGCTGTCTGGGTATACATTTTAGGGTAGAATCCTTAATTATAAAATATTGTTTTATGATACAAAATAACATTTGTGGAATTTCACATATCATTAAAAGATTTCACCAAAAAAACAAGTACAAAAGCAAAAACAAGTACAAGTACTTTGGAAAAAAAACTTTTTACACTTTCAGAAGATGAAAACAAGACTTTCTTCATAAGTTACCGTATTTGATTTTAAACGAAATTACATAAAAAAATTAAATGTTTTAAACACAAGTGAAGTATAAAAGGATTACTTTAAGTAATCATATCCTGTTCAGTTTCTGACGAAACTTAAAAATAATATTTGTATTATTAATTAAAAATCACTCTAAAAATTTGGTTTAATTTTATTGAACATTTCTGCAGTTATAACTAGAAAACAAGTCAACAAATTTACTTCTTTAATAAAAATGTCCATATCTCCATGAAACTAGGTTTACGACATTTTGTGCAGTTATTTCATACGATAATCAACGTAATTGACATGGGTTACAAGCTTATTACTGCATTGTTTTGTTATAGGGCTTTAAAAACATTCTTTTTCGTTTGTAATTTATTACTGGTCCCTCAAACCTCTAAAAGCAGAAAAACTTTATTGATATGTAAGAGAAATCATGTAACTTAAATACTTCTGAAGTCTTAAAACAATTCTCAAAGCATTTCGCAGAAATATAAAAAAATGAGTTTTTATAGAAATGTTTCCATTATTATGTTCCTTCCATGTAGATACAATAATAAACTTTTGCATAAATATAATATTTATTTTAAA
Organism: Parasteatoda tepidariorum; assembly: GCF_043381705.1. Classification (NCBI taxonomy): domain Eukaryota; kingdom Metazoa; phylum Arthropoda; class Arachnida; order Araneae; family Theridiidae; genus Parasteatoda; species Parasteatoda tepidariorum. Next base: position 70,431,173 of record NC_092211.1, on the reverse strand, counting down.
CAAATAAGCGGATTTATTACTCTCCGAAACGCGCACTCAGAAGAATATGTACTACATAAAATATCAACTCAAGACTCGAACATATACTATTGATTCATAAGAAGAAAGATTAAGATGTAAAACTAATGGATGAAGATAGGAAATTATATGACGTTGACGTGAATAGCAAAATGAAGATAATAAAACATTTGGTGAAATGTAAAATAATATGATGAAACAGGATAGGCAAGATAGAAAAGATAAAAAATATTGAAAATGTAAGCATAGTTGGAGAATGGAGTAATAAGATGGAAAAATGAAGCAAAGAGATGGGAAAATAAAGTAATAAGATGAAGAAATGCACAAGAAATTGGTTGAAAGAAGAATTCACATGTAGAAACTTTAGATAATAAAACATTTGGTGAAATGTAAAATAATGTGATGAAACAAGATAGACAAGATAGAAATGATAAAAAATATTTAAAATTTAAGCATAGATGGAGAATGGAGTAATAAGATGGAAAAATGAAGCAAAGAGATGGGAAAATAAAGTAATAAGATGAAGAAATTCGCAAGAAATTGGTTGAAAGAAGAATTCACATGTAGAAACTTTAGATAATAAAACATTTGTTGAAATGTAAAATAATATGATGAAACAAGATAGACAAGATAGAAATGATAAAAAATATTGAAAATGTAAGCATAGTTGGAGAATGGAGTAATAAGATAGAAAAATGAAGCAAGCAAAGAGATGGGAAAATAAAGTAATAAGATGAAGAAATGCACAAGAAATTGGTTGAAAGAAGAATTCACATGTAGAAACTTCAGATAATAAAACATTTGGTGAAATGTAAAATAATGTGATGAAACAAGATAGACAAGATAGAAATGATAAAAAATATTGAAAATGTAAGCATAGTTGGAGAATGGAGTAATAAGATGGAAAAATGAAGCAAAGAGATGGGAGAATAAAGTAATAAGATGAGGAAATGCACAAGAAATTGGTTGAAAGAAGAATTCACATGTAGAAACTTTAGATAATAAAACATTTGGTGAAATGTAAAATAATATGATGAAGCAAGATAGACAAGATGGAAATGATAAAAAATATTGAAAATGTAAGCATAGTTGGAGATCGGAGTAATAAGATGGAAAAATGAAGCAAAGAGATGGGAAAATAAAGTAATAAGATGAAGAAATGCACAAGAAATTGGTTGAAAAAAGAATTCCCATGTAGAAACTTTAGATAATAAAACATTTGGTGAAATGTAAAATAATATGATGAAACAAGATAGACAAGATAGAAATGATAAAAAATATTGAAAAATTAAGAATAGATGGCGAATGGAGCAATTAGATGGAACAATGAATCAAAGAGATGGAAAATCAAAGTAATAAGATGAAGAAATGAGCAAGAAATTGGTAAAAAGAAGAATTTAGATTTGGAAACGTAGCAGCAAGATGAAAAAATGAAGCAATCAGATGAAAAACTTAAGAAAAAAGAATCAAGTAATGAGACGAAGACATGAAACGAAATCAGAAAAGAATTAGAAAAACCAACTAATAAGAGAGATAAATGAAGCAAAGAGGTGAATAATAGTGTAATATGGGGAGGAAAATAAACTATGAATTAAATGAATTAGGTTAAGAAAATATTGGGCAGTACGATGATATGAAATAATAAAACAATATGACAGATAAGTGATTTAATTTGATGGTTGCATTAGATATTTAGTTGAAGAAAAGAAGAAAAAAAAGTGGTAGTTCTGTGAAATAATAATTTCTAGATATTAAGTAAGACGAAGAAAAGAAAAAAAAGCACACGACAATTAGCTAAAACAAATTCATGCTGTCAACACCAGATTTGGAATTAAAAATACGTAGATAAGCGTTACAAATCATTGTGAAGTGGGTAACGTTACTAAAAGTTCGTAAAAAAATTACACTAATTCATTTGTCATCGTGAATTCAGCTGCTGATTCAGCAATAAAGTAAAAAATATTGATTTCAAATTCTGTCTGATTTTTTTTTCAAAACTTTTCTACGAAAAAGGATCTTTTTTTACCATTATCAGAAAATTTCTGTCATTTAGCAATATCATCATTTTTGCCTTTAGATTTTAACTATTTTTTTTTCCTTTTTTATTTTTACAGGTAGCAATAATTCCAGTTTATGTTTTTCTTTTTGACCTTAAACTAGGGAGGTATTTTTCGTTAAATTTAAAGCGTGTTTAGAAATTACACTTATTAAATATTTAAATAATTATACATCTCATGTACACCAATTCCACAGTTATTTAATAAATGCATGATTATTTAAATTGATTAAATATTGATTCTCTCTGTACTGATTTTAATTTCAAAATTATTAGTCTAATTTTATGCTCTTAAAAAAGATTTATTCATGAACAGCAAATAATATTTTTCACTTTATGAGAGAATATTGTCTTGAAATTAAATTAATTTAGTTTTACATTCTTAGGTGAATAGTCTTGAAGTTTAAGTCTATGCGTAACAAAATATTATAACACAAATCTAAGAAATCAGTTCTATACAAATTTAACTATACTACTTGTGAAAACGTTTTTATTGCTAAAATGCGGGGTTTGGGAAGCGGGGAACGAGTTGGGAAGAGACTCTAAGACTATATTGAAGATAATAATGTTTCTTAACATTATTGTTAAAATATAGAAAAATCACAATTCATAATCCAACTTACAATGATCCTCGGTGACTAAGGGGATAGTTCGTTTGTCTCCTAATGAGGTGACCAAGATTCAAATCCCAGCGATGGCTGGTTGATATGAATTCTCCTTCTAGCTCGTACCTGCTGTGCTGACGTAAATTATCCTCAATGGTTGACAGATCATGGGTTAGATTTCCTTTGCAATAGGGCTAACCATGGAAGGTTTTCATAGTTTTCCTTTCTATATAGCTCTAATACCAGTTTCTATCAAAAAGCTTTCCACGTAGACTAGTTTTTCCCAATGCTTAATCTAGGAGTTCCCTTGTCTTCTAGTTAGAGATCAAAATTACAAAGTTACGGAGCTGAACATTGATAGTTGTGAACTCAGAATTGGATCGACTCTTCATTGCCGGTTATGAAATAAAATAAAATCCAACTATAATATTCAGTTAAATGTGTATTTCAATGCTATTATTAATCAATATTATTGTAAATTTGACACAAAAAATTTAACTCCTGTTAAGAATTTTCGTTTTAACAATTGACTTTTAAAGTCAAAACAGAGGACAAAATTGCAAAAATGCTCCATTGGTAAATCAAAAGTTTAATCTTATTAGGGCTAAGTGTCAGTTTTAACTCAATGTTCAATTACATTCTCATGACAAAAACTTATGTTAACTAACTTATTGTAAATCTTTCCGTGTCATTTAAGGAGGCAAATGAAATAATTACTCCTTAATTAATAAATTAAATCCATACGCTATTCATCTCTTTTAATTATCGATATTACTTTCAACACAGAAATAATACCAACAAAAACTTATTAATTTTTAAAATAATTGGAAAATACTTTAATATTTTCCAGTTCAGTCCTTGGAGTGTCGTTGTTATTTCAATAACTTAATTTAAAATAGAATTTAGTTTTAAAGAAAAGTTAATTAAAATCAATGAATCACCATGGTAATAGGAATGTGTTAAAAGACTGTCTCAGTTAGAGAATTTCATCTAATTATTTACTGAACCTCTCATGAAGATTCAAAAGTTATTTTTGGACAGCGTTGCAGAATGCGTCAATAACCAAAAAATCGAAATTGGACTGTCTCCTTCAGGGAGGTGGTATCTGATCTTTCCTACAGAAAGCAATTCCATATGGGGAGAAAGGTTTTTAGTTACTTTTCTAATTATTTTTGAAAGTTAAATGATCTGCTATGTCATCCCCTTAAATTCAAAACTGGAACTCTCCCCACCTCGATAAAATATTTACAACGATAGATGAAGAAAGGGATAAGGAAATGAAATAATTGGATGAAAGTAATGAAACAAAAAGCCGAAAGAAAGAAATTAAGACCACAAATGAATTAAAGATATTGTGAAACGAAGTAAAAAAATGAAAATGAAGCAAGATGAATGATTTAATTATTTTTTATTTCATGTAGAGAGCAATTTAAGAGGCTTTTTTTAGCAATTTCATCCCCCCGGGGATTTATGTATACATATATATATGTATATATACTATTCCTTTTTGCTGTTTCATTTATTTTGCTTCAATAAGCATTAAAAAAGAGTGGTTGAACAGACAAGAGCAGTTATAGAAAAATAAACATTGGGGCGAAGAATAAACTTTCCAAAGAATAAATATTAATGAAGCTGAATATCAATAGTGATAGAACATCAGCAGACAATATTTATTTTGCTTTGAATTATAGATGTTTTCATTAAAAAATCTACTCAATTCTGTGCCTTGCTTTAGAGTTTATTTTTNTATGTTTGTATTTGTATATATATATATATATATATATAAATGAAGAAAAATGAAATTTACAAAGAAAAGTAAGAATAAACGAATATAAGTGCCAATAAATGCTATATTTCTTTTCTAAGACCTCATTATCCTTCGTTTTACTTTTTAAAAAATAACGGCCTAAAAATTAATTAGGTGTTTCAGTGTATAGTGCTGTTATCTAGTGTTACTTCTAGAAATTTGTTTATAACTTATTTCGAAACAGTACTATGGGATAGTTAGCGATAAAACTGCCACGTTTGAAACAGGAGGATAACTTATCCCTATTTTTCCACAAACCTTTTTAAAAAAAATTCAATACTATTTTACAAATTCTGTTTCTTTTATTTATTCAATGGGCTATATTCCGAAAAGAGTAGATAGAAATAAAAGTATATATGTTTTTAACACTTGAAAAAATCTGTCTCGATAGGTAATTTTTAATATAAACTTTCAGAGACTTCTAATGAATATTTATTCATTTCCGATGGAAAAAANTCTTTTATTTATTCAATGGGCTATATTCCGAAAAGGGCAGATAGAAATAAAAGTATATATGTTTTTAACACTTGAAAAAATCTGTCTCGATAGGTAATTTTTAATATAAACTTTCAGAGACTTCTAATGAATATTTATTCATTTCCGATGGAAAAAAAAAAGAATATTCTTTCCGTTTTCTCCATATATCATCAAACTTCCGCATTGGAGCGTTGGCTTCTACAATGAGGCAAATGGATTCTGTAAACACAAAGGTACATCGCTAATGTATTATTGATCCGCTTAAACCTGAAAAAAGAACCTTTTTTATTCTCTCATTTCTCGCCCCCTACAAATTCCTTTTTACAAAAAATCAAAATGATGCTAACATTATGTTTCCTTGCTATGACCTTGTAATCATCTGTTTTATAGAAAAAAGAAGGTGCCCCGTACAACAAATAAAATTCTGGAAAGAAACAAAGAATGTTATGGAAAAGTTTTATAACTAAAGGAATGAGAATCAAAAAGGACATAATAAAAAAAGTTATTCTGTTTTGTTGGTCAATAAACTAGGGAGATTTTTTTTCCTCTTTTTTTCTTTACTTGCTTTTGTGTACATTTATTTATTATATTTAATTTATTTTCTACGGAAAAAGTCTGAAAGTTTTTCGTGTATTTTTTTTAAGAATTCTATTTTTTGTTTAGAAAGGAAAGGAAGGAAAATGTTTATGAAAACTTGGGAAAAGAAATTTTGAATCATTCATAACATTTTATGGTTACTTGAATTACTTTTTCAATTTCTAAAACTCTTCATTTTTTTATACAAGATTAACTACACTTTTATGAATAACCATTGAAAATGAGAAATATATGCATTCGACCACAATAAATTTTTTGTGAAAACTATCCAATCATTAACCCTCTACGCAAAATTCGTATTGTAAATATTTTTCATTTTTTTTCATTATTTATATTAATTTTGGTCAAAATAAGTGATAAATATTATATTTTGCATTTTAATAATTTATGGTTATGAAATGCAGGATGAAACACTGGTGTCTTTTTCTGTGTAAACGGTAACACAGTTCAAAAACTCTTATATCTTATATTTTTAGTACAAAAAGAAGTCCGATAATCTAACAGATTTTTTTTATTAACTATTCTAGGAAATTTCTTTATTATTAAGAATGCCAAATTATTTTTTTGTTTAAAAAAGGCCAAAATATATTTTTGCCGAAAAAATATGTAAAACGGGACCCATCTGAGCTAAATGGTTGAAAAACTACGTAAACTAATTAAATATTCGACCTTAATTATTCGTGAAGGAATTAAAAGCAATAAATACAAGGCTATTTTATTAAATTATACATTATTTCCCAGAACTGACAATTTCTTCAATTTTCTTGCACTCCTAACTACATTTTTGTAAAATCCAATGCAAAATAGGGGTGTGTATGATTTTATTTTTTGATTAAATTGTTGCATGATTCATCATGATTTTATTTTTTATTTTTACCCTTTAGATATTACGGGACATATATGTCCCCTTAGATAGTGCAAGTAGACAGTTGGGATTAATAGATTCCATTTTAACATTAGACTTGCACATTACAGTTTTTTTTTAAACATCCCTCCTCTCATGCAGATAGTTGACAGGATTTGTAAAACTATCGTGGCGGCGTAGCTTTGAAAAAATCATTAATTTGTGAAGATTTATGGATAATTCTATGAGGAAAATAACTAAAATAAGGATAAGAACAAGCGAGTATCATAATAAAAGTATTATTTATTTATTTTTACGTTATTATTTTTTTACTTATTTACTTTTAAGTCATAGCTTTCATAAGTTTGAAAGTATATAATTTTATTTACAACTGTTACCGTTGGATACTGGTGGGACATAATATGTTATACTTAGAAAGATTAATGGGACAATGTCTTAACTGCAAGAATTGAGGCAAGAGTTTCTCTGTTTCAAAAGAAAAAAATGTTTTTAATATTAACAATGGTAAAAAAAAACAATGTACTATAAAAAAAAATTTGAAATCAACCTTGAAAAAGTCTTGAAAGACAAAACACGCACTACAGATTAATGAAAAATCCAGTTGCCGTGGGTGCAACCTGGTTGGCGCTGAAACCGCGGCAACTCTCAGAGCCTAAACTAATAGTATATGCCTCGAATAAATATAAATTATGAGACAAAATATTAAATTATAATCTGTAACTGTTGAAAAATTTAAAAAGATATAAAACTTGAAATGAAAACTGGGTATGACGTGGTGCAAACTAATGCTGACACCATTTTATTTGATTGTTTCCATTATTAAGAAGAAATTCCTTTACTTTTTATTCTTGAAAGTAATATAAATGCATCAATACAAAATATTACAAATTCAGAAATTAAAAAAAATATGCGACAAAAAAAGTCTATAAATTCAAATTTTTTTAAACTCAAATTTATTTAAAAAAAAAACCGTAACACTGTAACAATATCTTTATAAATGAATCATACAAATTTATAATATGCGAATGCCTGTTCAAAGTGTATCCGTATTTGCGAAAAATCAAAGAAAGTGACGAAGGTCAGTCTTGGTGTACTACGCTAACTGCGTATCTGTAAGCAGAAACTGTCGACTCTAATTGAATAGGCTGTTTTCGCTAGTTTTCAAATAATAACAGTTTGAAAGTCTATTTTTATTCTTGACAGTTATATACGTGAATCATATACCTCTGGGAGTACTGGATCGAGATCGATCGTTCTCCGATTCAGGTCAAAATTACGATCTGCTGATGAATGAATGGATGTATGAATGGGTCCGCCCTATAAACGGGTGCGACGTATGGTGTGGCAGAAGTCAAATTCTTGGCCATAGATGGCGCCACTGAAAAACACACTCTGCCTTAAATTTGCTCGGTTTCACCAAGCAGGGTTGCCCGTGTGGCAAGTCGCATTGGAAACAACAACAACATATACGTGAATTGATTGCTTACAAAGATAATTGTAATGATATTTTTTTACTTATTAAAAAATACGTCGTTTTTTCTTTATTTTCTGATTTTTTTCCCTTTTTCGCATTTAATTTTTTTTAAACTTTTAACACTGTTTAACACAAATCTTTTACAATAATATATTTTTATTTTCAATATTTTTTAGATAATAAAAATATGTTTAATTATTTTTTATAAAAGAGTATTCCTTTTAAAAATAATTTTTGTTCAATACTTTGGTGAACTTTAGTGTTCAAAAAGTATTCGACCTTAATTACTTTTAGGAATCACTTAACGCTATAACTCCCAGGTTGGATGCGCTTATGTAAAATATGCATGATTTGTTACCATGCAAAAACTATTGCAAACCTATTTCAATATTTTAATTAATTGAAAAAATGTTTGAAAAAATGTTTCAATAGGTGGTGGTATACTCTGTACAGAGATAAAGAATACCGAAGAAATAGGACAATAATCTAACTCGTGATATTCGAGTACCAAAAATGCAATCTACTACATATAACTCATGGTTTAAACCTCCTAACATGGCGCAACAACCTCTTTTCACCTCTTAACGCTAGAACTAATCCCTCATATATGGGTCGCAGTGCCATCTGCCGGTACTTTTTAAAAACATTAAAAAAAATTTCATGATGAAATATTTGTTGTTTTTACAAAAAATATGTATCATCTGTTTCATTCTTCTATCGTCCGTCATTGCCAAGATTTTTATTTTTGCAATCAATCAGTCCTCAGATGGTCAACATGTGCATTGTTCTACTTACTACAAACATGGCATTTTCTCACATTGATTGATTATTTAATGCTTGATTATTTAATTAAATTAATAAGCATTTTTTTTCTTTTATTTCTTTCATTAAAAATTACAAGAAATATTGATTGTATAAAATGGTTCACATATTTAAAGACGAGAAAATAAAAGGAAAGTCTTTGTTTTTTAAAAGTGAACTATTTTTCAATTTAAGAATATTTCTGGAAATATCAGTTAGGCTTTATTTATTTACTTCGACAATCCAAATAGAATGAATCGAAATAAATGAAAAGTGTTGACAATAAATATGATGCCTTAAAATGGAACTTACTTCAATTCGAAAGTTGTATAAAATTTGTAGATTTACTTTCTACATTTTTCTGTAAATTGTCACAAAGAAATGGTTTTTTTTCTTTATTGATATTAAAATATTTAAAACACATTCTAAAATATTTCTTGATTATTTAGTTAAATAAACCTGTCTGTAAATAAAAGCTTCATTTTACCGATACATTTTGAAAACAAAGCCTTTTTATCTAAATTCTATTCTTTTTTTAAACGACAAATAAATTTCTTATTTTTTAAAAGTTAAAATTTCAAAGCTACATGACAATTTTTTAAGAAACAAGTACATAATAAAGCATTTTAATCATCACGTTTATTGTTCTTTTATTGATAAAACACTTAAGATTGTTTTTTTTACTAAGTTTATAGAAGTACTTGTAAATTTGAAATATTTTTCATAAATTGTTTTGATATTCCATTATTTGTTCTTTCTCATTGTTCAAATATCTTCTTTTTCTTCTTTTCAATATCTTCTTTTTCTAAATATCATTGCTGTTAACATAAAATATTTAACAGCAAAGAGAACTTTATTTTTTATTTTTTATGTTTAAATTTATACTAAAATTTAGTCGAGTATTCTAGTTGATTTCACAGTGTAAAAACAGTGTACAGAAATTAGTTTCTTGGTTTAAAACAAAAAGGAAATATTACTGTATCAATGTAAATTTTGCAGTTAAATTTTTGTCTAACAAAATGTTCAAAATCTCAGTAAAATAAAATCCATATTTAAGAAAATCTTTGTTGAACTTAGTCAAATAAAATGAAAAATTCTATACTTAAAAGGTAATGAAAAATAATTATAAAATATATATAAATATTTAAAATAAAAACATCATTTTGGAGCATTTTTTAAAAAAAAATTAAAACTTATTTACTTGTATCCCAAGGCAATATAGAAAAACTTAGACGCTTTTACTAGATAACAGTGTTTCTTTTTTAAAAGAAGAGTTGCTTTAAAAAATTTAGTAAGTCCATTCACTTAAAATATTGTAGTTTAAACAAAACACCTTTATCCGCACAGTAACTCAATTTTTTAGAAAACAATACATTTATAGAAATTATTTTTTTATTCAGAAGAAGTTTCAGAAAAATATTTTGAATTTTCCTTCTTTCTAATGAAAGTATATTAACTAGACATATAGTTTATTATTTTTTATATGAGTTTTAAAAATTTAAATTAAAAATTATAGCCTAAATGAAAAGAAAAAGCATCTTTAAAAATTGATGAAAACCATGTACACTCAATTGAAAAAACTAATTCTGATAATGAGTTAAAAAAACATATTTAACATATTTACATTCATTTTATTTTCAAAACTATTTCATTGTTTTTAAGTAAGCTTTAGCTCTAAACATGATTTTAGATAAACATCAATTATTTCTGATTTATGATCATCCGTGGAATTCTCTGGAGGGAGAGACTGATTTTTAGAAGATTTTTTTTTAAAAACAGTCGTTAAAGTATTATTATCAGAGAGTTTTTTGATCGCGTATGGCATAAAAAATCAAATATATACATTATTCTATTATTTTTAAGTGATTTCAAATAAATTTAAGATTGTTTATAAAATAATTTACATAAAATAAAAAGCTCGCTATCGGCGGATATTTCCTATTTGCTATATCTGTAAAACGGAAGATGCGACAAGTTTGTTAATTTTTAGCCGATTTGCTTCAAGTTTAACTATTCGAAAAAAAAATTATCAAGCATTTACTGAACACGTTAACTTCTAAAGCTTTTTAACAAAAATTCTTTTTGGAAAATTAAACAAAATCTGTCCAAATGTCAGGAATTAAATTTTAATTTTTTCTCTTGTAGAAAACTCTAGATGAAGATTTTGATCTAAAATTTTCATCATAAGTATTATGACATAAAACTTTTTTTCTAATTTCAAGCAGATAACTTCATTTGTTATGAAATTATACAATTGAAAAGAAAGTTGTTAATTTGAAAAGACCTTGGCACAGTAAAATAAAGACCACCAGAAAAATAAAGACCCAAAATTAAACATTGCGATGGGATAAAGTAAAAGCCGCAAGGAAAATTGAAATCGGGAAGTAAAAACCTTGATGTAGTGAAATAAAGACCAAGAGGAAAACAAAAACCCAAAAGTAAACACTGTGATAGAATAAAACAAATACCGTAAAACAAATGAAAACCGGAAAATAAAGACCATGACGCAGTGAAATAATGACCACGATTGACCAAGACCCGAGAGTAAACACTGAGAGGGAATAAAATAAATACCGCAAGGAAAATAAAAACTGGAAAATAAAGATCTTGGTGCGGTGAAATAAAGACCACGATTGACTAAGACCCGTAAAGTAAACGCTGTGATGGAATTAAATAATTACCGCAAAGAAAATGAAAACCGGAAAGTAAATAAAAAATTTTAAATAAAAGCTGCAGTAAAATAAAGACCACTAGGAAAATAAACATCCAAATGTAAACGGGAGGAATAAAGCAAAAACCGCAAGAAAAATTAGACCTTGATGCAATAAAATAAAGACCGAGACCTAAAAGTAAACACTGAATGGAATATAACTATATCACCAGTATAACTATATATATATATATCACTACGATAAAATAAAGACCGCAATGCAGTAAAATAAGACCGCATAAATCAAAGTTATAAAAACATTCAATTAGTTATATATACATTCAATTAAATGCAATGATTTTCCCCAAAACACTAAAATGATCATTTTTAGAGAAGTATTGGCAAACCTTGCTAAATACTACGAAATTCTTGTTGATGCTTTAGATTATTTTAAAAAATCAAACAATTATACGGGGTTGCCTCTAAAAATTAAAAAAAATGCAGTATTAGGTTATAAATATTTCACCTCAATGCAAAATAAAATCAAAATGATATATTACATTATGATAACGTAGCATTTTATTTCAATTCTGGTTACATGTGCTTAAAATTGAATGCCGTACCTGTTTCTCTCTAATTAGGGAATGTCATATTGATTAATCACGGAAGTTCCAAAATCAAATGATCTCAACTGCTTTTGTGTAACGACTACAGCTGAAATTCTAATTTCAGAATCAGGAGGGGGGAAGGAAATTGTAAAGGTGATATTAATGATATATCATACTACTTTGCATAAGTTAATGGAAGTCATTTACTTTCCTTTTAAATCTTAATCAGGTTTATATTAGACGTATTTTGTCCTTAAACAATATCTGTTACCTTTTCTGAGATTATTCTATTATTTTGAGACTGCTTATTTTTAAGACATCAGAAATATGTTTATTTTGCCTTTAAACGTTAAAAGTATATCAATACCAGAACAAAAGAAAAAAATTTTCTTAATTATTTCTTTTTATTTTTGAAAAAAAAAGTAGTTTACAAATTGTACTTTTTACCAAAATCGTAAAATTATTTAATTGTGTGTCTTTTTATGTTACATAAATCGCAAACAGGAAGACTTATTAAAAATTTTTTTTTTCCTTAAAAGTGATCTTTAAATTAACCCTTTAAATTCACACTTTCTCTTTTAGCACAATTCTCACAAATGCTCTCACAAGCTCACAATGCTTTCGTTTTTCTCACAAATGCTCTCAAACAAATGATCTTACATTCTCAAAATAGTGCTATTTAAACAGTATTTTCAAACTGGAACATCCTAACTACCCTCTTTTAATTAGTTCTCTTAAGCTAGTACTCTTTAAACTGTGCTGTTTATATATATTCAAAAAAAAATAGGAAATTTTGATTAGCGCATTTAAGATTTTGGTGTGCTCCGTCCAAAACAATATATAGTTTGTCGATCCCTGTTTTCGGCGGTTTCCGTTACAGACACATAGTTTCAAAACACTTTTGTATACATTATTACGGTAAATGAATTCAGAAATCATTTTCGAAGTTCTTTATTTGAACGCATTTCATCGTAAATCCAAGTGACTCTTCTTTCGTTTTCTCAGTTGATATTCTACGTGGTTTTTAAATTTACGTTCAATACATTTCAAAGTCTTTAAAGTTTTGAATCGTGCATTTATATATACGGCTTTTTGATGTGCTTTATTTGTTGAAAATTCATCATAAGCCCAAGTAATTTTTGATCATTTTGTTTTGTAATTAATGCTAAGCATAATTGCCACGTGATATATAAAATGCTGACATCCTTAGCACAAAATTATTTAGAAACACGAGAGTCAAATCATGAATTCAAATTAACGCCTTTTTGGTGCGTTTTATTTTTTTCGATTTTATGCTAAATACAATTAATTTTTGAACGTTTTCTCTTTTTTGTGGCAGTTATTGTCCTACTTTTCCATGTACTTTCGAAAATCCTCATATCTTACAAACTATATTACAACGACACGTGAGTTTTTAATCTCGTTTTAAAATAATAATTATTAGACGAGATCCTTTTATTTTAATCTATTTTGTTTTAGCAGATACTGTTGAACTTTCTTACTTTGTTTCAAAAATCTTGAAACTTTTGAACAATATTAGCACAAATCGTGAAGTTCGATTCTGTTTTATTTTTTATAGCTTAAAAAGGGCTTTAAAACATTTAATATTTGTAAAACTTCTTAAATAAACTTCTTACTTAATATAAATATCTTAAAGCTGAAGTACATTTCTCTACTAAATGTTGAATGTTGTTTCATGTTATAAATTTTTCTTTCAGTTTAAATCATTTTAAATACCATTTTCTTAAATTCAATGAATATTTAGTGAATATTCCATCCTTAAAATGTAGGTTAAAATAGGCTTCATTTTATAATATGATGAAAAATCATCACTTTTTCCATGGTTTTAATTTATTTCTATATTTTTGTATTTATGTTTTTATACAAAATTAATATTTTTTTAAAAAAAAGAAATTAAATTTTTCATTCTTGAATTTTAAATGAAATCAAATATTTAAAGTTTATTAAATTTTAACAGTTGAATTAGTAATAATTAACATTATTACAAAGTTAGCTGATAAAAAACACTTAGTGTATTTTATCACAGTGATGTTTTAAGTGTGTCCCTTGTGTTAAATTACCATAATTGCCAGGAACATGTCTTTACAAATAAGCAAAGACATGATGCACATATGCAAAACAGATTAGCAAATGAAGGGCATGCAGCCCTTTATTGGTCAATCTGTTTTACAAGTTGCTTTTTCCCACAAAAAATTGTGGACACTTATCTTAAAATCTTTCGCTCTATACTATGCTATCTAAAAAGTACCATTTCTTCCTTTGCCAAATTTTTTTTTACTAATCTCTAAGAATATTTTACTAACTAATGCCTTATAGCTAGTTCTCTCAAATCTGCACTCCCTAACTAGTACTATCAAGTACTCTCTATCCGGTGATATCTAGCCAATTTTTTTGTAACTAGCACACTCTAATCAGTATAGTATTTAACAAGTAGTCTATATCAGTGCTTTCCACTAAGTACCTTTTAACTACACTTTCTTAACCATTTCTCACTAGCTAGTTTCCTCTTATTAGTAGACTCTTATTGGCGCTCTGTAACTAGTATTCTCCATCCAGAAATAACTTTTCACGCTCTTTTAGCCAATGCTGACTAGACCAAAATTCTCTAATCAGAGTTGTTTAACTAGAGATCATTAATCAGCATTCCTAATACGCTCATCTAACTAGAGTTGTTTAATCAAAGCCCTCTAATCAATGTAACCCTCTCGCCTGTGACTCTCGGTTAAAACCAGAAACTGTCAAAAGCGAAAATTTCTTTGATAATTTCTGCTTAATCGATTAAGCAAAAATGTTTGATTAATAAGCTAAATAGTTTCACATAAACAAAGGTGTTGAAATCATATTTTAGAATTTTACATTCATTTTATTTTCAAAACTAATTCAATGTTCTTAAGTAAGTTCTGGTTCTAAACAAATAATTTTTTATTCTATTTCATTCTTTTCTATTCCAATTAATCTTCTTTAAATTTTTAATTATGATATTTATGGATTTTACCATGATAGTAATTAATCAAAAATTTAAAAAAATACACACTTAAGCTTTGAGTTTCAGAATTAGTTATAAATATTAAGACTTTAATTAAGTATTAAATTGCAGGATTTATGAAAAAAAATGTTTTATAGGAAAAAGTTCTTTGTCTTTAACCAATGTAACCTTCTCGTCTCTGCCTCTCTATTAAAACCAGTAACTGTCGAAAGCGAAAATTTCTTTGATAATTTTTGCTTAATCGATTAAGCAAAAATGTTTGATTAATAAGCTAAATATTTTCACATAAACAAAGGTGTTGAAATCATATTTTAGAATTTTACATTCATTTTATTTTCAAAGCCATTTCAACGTTTTCAAGTAAGCTCTGGTTCTAAACAAATAATTTTTATTCTATTTCATTCTTTTCTATTCCAATTAATCTTCTTTAAATTTTTATTTATGATATTTATAGATTTAACCATGATAGTAATTAATCAAAAATTTTAAATACAAACTTAAGCTTTGAGTTTCAGAATGAGTTATATGTATTAAGACTTTAATTGAGTATTAAATTGCAGGATTTTTGAAAAAAAAAATGTTTTATAGGAAAAAGTTCTTTGTCTTTAGTGCACTTTTAAAATTGCTTAGAGCTCCATTAAAAGGTGTCTTAAGATATATTTAGCCTTATTTTAACAAGCAATTCGATCTTTTAAAAAGAAAAATGCAGTTTACTTTTACGAGGCTATTATATTAAACTTCACTTATTAATAACAAACCTAAAATTAATGCCTGAGACTTTAATGAGTCATAAAATTAAGTACTTATGATGACAAAAAAAAATTATTTCTCTCTTTTTTAACACTTGACCACTTAACGTCTTAAAATAAAATTTCACTAACTTTCTCCTTGTTATCACCGCTTTGAAAATTTACTTTAAAAAAGTCTCTTCCAAAAAAATCTTTTGAAAATGAAACAAAAATCGTTTGCTGCCACCAAGCAGTAGCTATAATAGCTAGTAAGATTTTAACAAAATGGCGAAGCACTCATCAACCGTTTTTACTTTCGCTTTGCGAAACGAAAAAGGCTATTACATACTTTTGTTTTATGTCAGATAAACAACAGTTTATGACATCAAATGTGTAAATGCATGATTTTTATCGCTCTTTGTGGAATACATAAAGCTACTTATGTATTTCTGAAACCAGTAATTTTCTTTTTACTACATTTTGAATTTATCTAAGCCTATCGTCTGTCTTCTTAATTCGCCATGAAAAAATAACTTTTGTTTTTATGAGTAACTTTTACTTAATTCTTAATGTTTTCATATTTTCCATCCATGTTTCTTTTTCCTTAGTTTATTTAAAAGTGTTTCATTCCTAACGAGTAATCGGAAAATATTCTTAGATTTGCTTAGTAAAAATAAATAAATATTGCTAACAAATTTGTAGTTATTTTAGTTATATGTAGAAAAATATGTTACAATAAACCTCGGTACAAAAAAGGTTTGGGTGACAAGGAGTTATTACAATATGACAACACATCTGAACAGTATAAAACGAGAAAAAGATTAGCCAAATCTACTTGAATATAGTAAAATTAGAGCATGGTATAAGCATGGTATAACCTTAGAGCATGGCATAAAAATAATTTAGCCTGGTAAAACCTATTTTTAGTTCCATATTTTTACTGAATGTATGGTAATACGAATTATAATTTTGAAAACCAGACATTTAATGTCGCTCTCCTTAATAAAACTATTAGAACTATTTCGATGGGAAGGAAGAGTAGTGGTTGAAAATGTAAAGGAAAACCTAGGTGGTTAAAGTATGAGTCCGTGTGACACCTGATTCAGTTTGAATACTTGTTAATTATTAAAGAATAACTGTGATGGCTATTGATTTTGAGCAACTTTATCAATGGCCATCAACATCATCCTTCATATATATATATATATATATATATATATGTTCATTGAAGTTCAAAATCAAAATAAAATAAAGAAAAATTACAGACATATGAAAAAAAGGGGGGGAAGGAAAATTAATAATAAAAAAAAAATAACAAACAACTGGGAAGAAAAGGGATAAAATTTTTTCAAAAGATCCGCAATTTTTAAAAAAAGTTTATCCCTTTTTTTCCCTCAGTAGTTTGTTATTTTCCCTTATTATTATTATTATTATTCCCCCCCCCCTTTTTTTTTCATATGTCTGTAATTTTCCTTTGTCTTATCATCATTTTGAACTTATCTAATGAGTTCTGTTTACTTGCAGCTTATGCGCAATAAATGAAACTTATGAAACTTTCTTAATTTTCTTCGTGTTCTTTTTGTATTTATTTATTTTGTTGTATATATATATATATATACACCCTTGTGCGAATTAATTGAAACAAACTCAATAAATTCAGAAAACTAAGAAAAAATGCTTTTTCATTTAAATTTATACAAACTCAAAAATTTTTAGTACATAAAATAATCTCCACGACACTTTATTAACATTTGGACACGATTCGGCATGGATTCCACTAATTTTTTACAGTCATGTATAATATTTGTGTCCTTCTACCACACACGAATTAACGCCGTGAATAGCTTCTCCGTAGTTGTACAGTCCATTTTTAATACACGATTCTTGCATATGTCCCAGAGATTCTTAATTGGGTTGATATCCGGAAAGTTCCCTGGCCATTCCAATGNTAAAATTAGAAGTATTCCTTTAATTTTTCAAACTGATTTAATAGTATACACAAAATTTTTACAAAAATTAAACAAAATAGGTAAAATAATCCCAGTTGACAATATTGAGTTACAGAATAATAAACAAAATGCGCATTTTTAGTTAGATAATGATATTTTTTATTAATTCCCAAATGGTACATCTGGGTCCCATAAAGCTAAGCTAAATTGCAGACAAAAATCGATCGCTATTGTATATAAAAAATCGCTTGTGTGACGTCATTATGGGGATTGCATATTTTCTAGCTCTTACAGTTTCTTTAGTTCCAAATATTTAATTTTTTTAATCATTTGGAATCCCAATAGAATTAAACTAAACCAAATATTCAATTTTTATCACAATTCATAAAAAGTGAATATAAGCACTTGTATTCTCTTTTTAATAATCAATGTAACGGCTTAACTTTTAATTCAGTGCAAGTGCATAACTTATTAATTCATTGTTGGAACTAAATCTTGTATCAATATCAGTTTTAAACTTTATTTTTCTTTAAGCTATAACAGAATTGTTTCGATTACAGGGTTGTATTAAACTCTAATGGCCGTTTTGGTAATTTAATTGCAACCACATTATTTAAAATTTTATATTAATAATGTCGTGTTGTCGTTATTTTTTTTAATTTCTTATTAGGGCATTTTTGGATGTCCGATGGCCTCTCAGTCCGACCTCTTAAGTTTTATAAAATTTGTTATATAAATCCGATCTAGTGAAAAGAGAGCTTAATGTTTCATTTTGTTGAGTTAATATATTTAAGAGTTTTTAAATGCGGATGCATTTGTTTAATTTTTTAAGTGCTCTATAAAAAGTAAGATGAGTTTCTTTGTTTGAGATATCTTTTCAATATCCCTGCATTGCTGTACACGACAGCGTACAAAAAAAAATTTCCACTACTACCATCTGTCCCGATAAAAATCATACCTATTCTTCCACGATTTCTTGCTACTACTAAACATTTGCCGTAATAGTTAGTAAGATTTTAACGAAAAGGCACAATACTTATCAATTGTTATTAGTTTTGCTTTCCGAAACCAAAATATTATATACCCTTTTGTTTTGTCAGATAAACAACAATTTATAATATCAATCTTGTAAATGGCTTTTATCGCTCTTTATGGAATACAAAAAGCAGCTTATATACTTCGCGAAAACAGTAATATTTCCTTTACTACGATTTGAATTTTTCTAAAAAATATCACCCATCTTCTAAATACTATTCAAGAAAAAACATTGTTCATATGATTCATTGTTGATATGAATTGATGTTTAGCGTTCACACTGGGATAACTTTTAATGCATAGCTTTGATAGAAATTTCTTTAAAAATTTATGAACTGAGAACTTTTAATTTTTTTAAAAGTTTCATCATTTTTGAACAAATATCTTTCATTACTCAAAACGTATTCCTATGAACGCTAAAACATTATCACAGCCTACAACTTATATAATCTCAAATATTCCTAATCATTTCAAAGCGATATCATTAATAGTTTAGAAAAAGTACATAAAAAAGGTCAATTTTAGTATTATTGGCATATATCCTACCGACTATCCTTAAAGTTTGTTTATTCCAACTATCCTGGGTCTTCGTGTATAAATATATGTATATATATATGTGGACAATTGAAATTAAAATACTAAAATTATTTTATAAGGGCTACAATTTATTTAGAAGTATACTTCATAAATTAATTTACCCTGTATAATGGGTCATACATCCAAACTGTTCCGTCCTGTGACTTTAGGAATAGCTTATCACAATTAGTTCCGACCTTAAAAATTAAATCTGAACTGATTCTATTATCAGGAGAAAAAAATATAGCATTCTAAATTATTTAAAAGTTTTCTGAAATGAAATAGAAGGAATGAATAAGGAAAACGATTATTAATTAAATCCGCTTTTAATAAATCATTCTACTTTAAAAACTCTTTATAATTGGAATTATACATGTTATATTATACCCTAAAGATCTACGTATTTGGATTTTCGACCACAACATTATCGAGGTTAGCCGCAATCTGGAAAATATGGTCGCTAGAGTTTGGTCAAGAGAGCTGTCCAAAGTTTAAACCCTTCAATATTAATTTTATTTCATTTTGTTTAAACGAATTTTATAATTGTGAGTAAAAATTTTCAAATGACTTAAAAAGCATTAAAAAGATTGTGAAATGCGCAAAAAATAAAAATAATATTAAGAGGTCCAAACTTTGAATTGCTCTCCTGACCAACCTATTGGGACCATGTTTCGCAGATTTCGGCTACCCTTTTATTTTGGGAATAAAAAAATTCGAATCCGTTTAAAAAAATATATGTTTATAAAGAGAAAGTACGTCCAAACTTTGAATTGCTCTCCTGACCAACCTATTGGGACCATGTTTCGCAGATTTCGGCTACCCTTTTATTTTGGGAATAAAAAAATTCGAATCCGTTTAAAAAAATATATGTTTATAAAGAGAAAGTACGTTTTTTGTGTACGCTTTTTAAACTTATACTATCATCGGCATTAATTAATTAGCATGCTTGAGATCACTTCCTCGAATCAGTAAGATTCCGCATTAATTAATTAGCATGCTTGATATCACTTCCTCGAATCATTAAGATTGAATCCTAGAACGTGAAGATCCGATCATTGGATCAAAATTAATTCAGCGTGGCTTGTTTTTTATTTTGAGCACTGTACATAATAAATAGATTTAGTAATGACATTACACAGCATAAAGAAATAATTAAACTGCAAATAATACCATATCAAATTACGTTAAAATATGCCGGTAAAATATATCAAATTACGATAAAATATGGCAAAATATGCACTGTACATAACAAATAAATTTAGTTATGACATTACACAGCATAAAGAAATAATTAAACTATAAATAATACCACATCAAATTACAATAAAATATGCCGGCACTCTGAGTATGGTATTCGTTGGATTTATTTTATCGTAAGTTCCATTTCTACCGTAAAACTTTGCTCCGTAATTTTTACTGTATTGCTTTTTTAACTAAAGTGATTAGTGATTTTACAGTTAAAATTACTGTATAAAAATTAAGGTATGTCAGACTTTTTTGTTCCGCAATTACGGTGGGAAGTTTTGACACCATTCCTGCAATTTTTACCGTAATTTGATCCTGAATTTCTTACTGTGTACGAAGCTCCGTCTTATGTAGAAATATTAAAGAATAAGAAAATCCAATTAAGAATATACATATTTAAATATCTAGTTTGTAAAGAAACATTTTCAGTGTTCATTCAATTAGTTTGTTTGTTACTAATGGGCAATAAGGAAATACCATTTGTTGTATGTGATTGAGTATATTGTTGAAAAGTATAGTGTATCGAAACATCAAAGATGGGGGCAACTACTTTGCACCAAAAGATGTGCAATGAAACACCACATGTTGTTCAGTGTAGTGAAACATCCGGAATGTTCTTTTTTCTACTTTTGGCGAAAAGCATTTGACTTTATTTGTGGTGTTTGGTCTTTACTAAAATTTATAATAGCAATAAGATATGATAAAAATGAGAGTCATTGAAGTTCTTTTTACGATGCAATATAAAACAAGAACAGTTAGTTAAGATATTCTTGACACAATATTTCTTAAAATGTAATTATTTTTTTTGTAATTCAAATGTACACATAGCACAGAAAAAATAAATAAGGTGAATTCTGATCATTCTTACAAGTAAAGGAATGGATAAAAATAAAATATTATAAAATTACTTAATACAATTGAGATATATATTAAAAAACAGAAAAAATAATTATTATTATTACACATCTAATAACATGCATACAACTTGTAGCGGTGATTTTTTTTTTTATGCAGATAATTTTTTGAGTGTTTTTTTTTGTAAGGTTTTTATGTACAGTGTTCAAAACAGAAACAAACCTTTTTGTACTCGATTGTAAACAATCTACGGAGGATACCTGTACTTTACTAAAATTGGTCTATTTGGAAAGGAAAATAATTTAGGAATAGCGTGATCGCGCGTGAGTATGGTGTAAATATTTTCCAATAGTTGTGTTTATAGAATTAACTGCATATTTTAATATATATATAAACACTCCTTTCTACAACCTTATACTTTTTTCAATACCAATTGCAGAGCGCGACTACAACACAGTTTTTACAATGAGAGAATGGACTATATTGCATCGAAAATTCTCAGATTGCAAGGTAATGCTTTTAAATAAATTACGTGCTTAATTAGAGAACGTCTATATTTGAATAGTTTAGAGTTCAAAACTTTGATATGTTTTGATTGGAATGTTTTGAAAAGATGGGATGATGAGATGGGGGAAACTTTGCATAAAGCATTTCTCATGTTCAGTAAATATTCTGAGTGTTTGAATATGGATAAGTGTAATCTAAATGTTCCCTTCTTCGGTAAAATAAGAATTGTGTCATTAGATCATTGTTTGTACAACCTAAATGCTTCATTCTTTGGTAAAAAATAGAATTGTCACATTGTAGACCATAGTTAGTATGACCTAAATATCTCATTCTGCTGTTAAGATTGAATTGTGTAATTGAACCATTGTTAGTACGACGTAAATACTTAGTGCTTCGGTACAAAAGGGAATTGTCTCATTCAACCATTGTTAGCGTAACCTAAATGCTTCATTCTTCGGTAACAATGAGTATCGTTGTACTATTGTTAGTACAATCTGAATGGTTCATTTTTTGGTAAAAATAAAGTTATCTCATTGTAATATTGTTATATTGTTGCTGCATTCACTCGAATGGAGTTGTATTAGTAAGCTATTGTTAGTATGACCAAAATGCTTCATTTTTCGGTAAAAATTGAATTTCTCATTATACTACTGTTAATATGACTTATAAATGCTGCATTTTTTAATAAAAATGAAATTGCCTTCTGGAGCTATAGTCCCAAATGCTTAATTTTTTGGAAAAAATTGCCGGATTATATCATTGCTTATTTGAAATAAATACTTCATTCCTGACGAAAAAAGGAATTGCTTCATAGGACTATTGTTAGTTCGAATATTTTCTTTGCATAAAAAAATAATTACATTTTTCCTTTTTTACTTAATCTAATAAATAAGACATTTTTCAAGATGCTTGGGATGAATTAATTCCACATAGCTTTCGTATTCTCTAAGTGCGTAAGCGGAGAAAAGGAAACGAAAACGCTATCAAAATCTAACGAATAAGGAAAAGGAGATTATAAATATAAAAACCAGCTTGATTACCGGAAGAATTTTAAAAGTGTTTCGGTTCAACAGCTCTGCCCCCATTCAATATGCACTATCAAGTAAACAGATTTATAAATTTTTAATGTCCCCTTCATCAACAGTTATTCCTCAGTGCTTCAGAGCGTGTTTGTTTTAGCGTGTTGTCATAGCGTCTGGATATAGGTAAATTTTTTTTAATTTTAATGTCTATGAAATTTTGTTCCAATTTTTGTCAAGTATTGTTATAGCATGTTTTAAAACTATTGATAAATATACATCCTATATGAAAACTGAACTACTCACAAATTAAAATCATTTAGCTAGCAAAATAAATGTAACTTACAATGAACCAATCATGTAATTTTTAAATAACATTTGCGCAAAGGTTTCAAATAAAAAATTGAAAGTAAATGTTATCTTGTTATTCTAAGAGTTAAATAAAGGAGTAGGTCACGCATGAACAAATTCTATCATGCACTAATTCTCTATTCTAAGAGATTTATTATAACACGATTATGTTCTAACTAAATTGTGAGTACTCTCATAATTACATGGCCAATTATATTTAAACGATGAAAGCGGCTTGTTACTGAATTAATGAATTAAATGTGATGTTTGCCAGTTCTACAATCAAGCCAATGATTTACAGAGGTTTCTGAACAGAAATCTGAAAGCGGTTTTTCATTTAGGTAGATGTTCATAATTGCTTTTAAAGCTTCTTGTTTAAGACCAGTACGTATTGTGTTTTTTTTGTAAGTTTATTGCTGCAAAGCCCCTTTCCATCGCTGCAGTACTCCCAGGCAGAGAAAACATTAATATATGCGCAGTATGCTGTATTGTGGGTCACTTTGCTGCCTTGTAACTTACAAGACTCTTGTAAGATAGCAAAAATTTAAAATGTATCACGAATATTAACGGGAAAATGGCCGTCCGCGCGGACGTCGGATTCGAGAAATTCGTTGTCCGCCGAGAATTTTTGACCGTCGAGGACGGGCGGACGGGCTGTTTTTCGAGCCCTG
>NC_092211.1:70400742-70406528 GCF_043381705.1 Parasteatoda tepidariorum | reverse complement strand
GAAAATACTTCAAATATATATGTGTGTGTGTGTGTGTACATTTTAACAACGTATGCATTTAAAATGTCATTTTTAAAGTAGATGTACTTTAAAAAAGTATTTTTTTAAAATAGATATTTGTTTAATTAAAATAATATATTATTTAGTAATGGAATTTTTCACTGATGATACTTTGTCTCAGTTTTTAAAACTTATGACTCTGGAAAAATCTGTGTTTTTTTCTCATAATCAAATTAAATTAATTAAAATAAATTCTACACTTTTAATAACTGTAAAGTTTCTTAAAAAAAATTTCGCATACACTTAACCCATCAGGGTAAACGAGGTATGCAATTTCATATCATTTCAGCATTTTCCGCTTATTCGCATTTAAAAAAGACAGTTTGTGTTTTTTTATACCATTATTTAACTTTTTCAAAAACATGGGCGTTTTGTTGACAGACTTACTTTTGCAGAAGATTATTTTCTCATAAACTGGAAAAAAACTTGCTAACTAACACAACTAACATAAACTAGGTATGATTTTGTACTATTTCAATATTTAGTCATTTGCAACTGATACAATTTTTAGTCAAATTCTTACCATTTCCCTTTTATTTGAAAAGGAGATTTATTTGACGAAATTGACGACAGTCGTTCTGTTTAGCGAAACCCTCTTTCACTTTCTAAAATGAGTTATCAAATTTTTGAGATGTTTTCCGTTGCTTTGCATAGTATTATTTCTAAACACTTCTATTAGTATTATTACTGATGTATCACAATTCAAATAGAATAAAGACTATTGCACACTTCATTAATGCTACTTGTCAGTTATTATTATTTAGAAATGAATTATAGCGTTGCTGCTAGAGGGCTAGTATTGGTGCTTTAGACATACCGTTCGTAGCATCTTTGTACATAACATAATACTGAAGATTCATTTAAATGACGAGGGAACACAGTCAACAGGATATTACGTTCTGCCTTCTAGTATTGTGAAAGATTGAATTTGCAGTGTATCTACCACTACAAAAAATACAATTCCAATTCACTAGTACAGTGTTCTAGAATCTTTTTATCACCGCAGACCTGTCAAAGTTTGATAATTTTACTGCGGCCCGGTGGGGGGGGGGTATATTTTTGATTTATTATTTTAATTTAATTGTATTTAAACATGCCTTCAAAATAAAATACAGTTACAGCAAAAAATAAGTATAAAGTTATTTAACATTTTAAATTACTAGAACGTTAAATCAATTACTTACGATCGAGAGAGAAGACTATGTTCTTAATTAGTTCCAATTTAAATTTCGCACCGTGTTTTTGCGTTTTATTTATGATATTTACAGTTATGATGATTTTTGATTTTACAGTTTGATTTTTTATTTTATTCAAACTATTTGAAAGAGAAAGTAGTTGCCGTGGTTTTATTTTTTTTTAATTGTAAACATCAAAAAATTAAAGCCACTATGATCGGGGGCCCCTTATTTTTAAATAAGTAAAGTCTTAATGGAACACAAATATTTTTAATTTGTGGTATAAACCTAGGAATTTAAATTCAATTTCAATGAAATGGGCGGCCCGGTACTATTTGACCCACGGACCGGTACCGGTCCGCGGGTGAACACTGCACTAGTATATAAGACATACTAACTCGAGTCTATGTCTGGGGTACCTTTTCATAGATGAAGGTTGACGTCGTCGATAACTCCTCTCCCCACATTTGTAGTGTATGTATCTTGTAGTGCATCTACCACTACAAAAAATACAATTCCAATTCACTAGTATATAAGACATGTTAACTCGATTTCATGTTGGGTTACCTTTTCATAGATGAAGGTTGACATCGTCGAATTCTANATATACTATAAAACTGGAATTGTATTCTTGTAGTGGTAAATACACTACAGTACTTCCCCATCAGAATTATATCTGTGATGTAATTCGATGAACGGATACCACTAGTTGATTCATTGCAGGTTCAGATCACTTCTGGGTCACTAATGTGGGGATGCATTTATCGACAATGTCAACCTTCATCTATGAAAAAGTACCCTGCCATGGAATCGAGTTAGTATGTCTAACATACTGGGAAACTGGAACTGTATTTTTGTAGTGGTAGATAAACTACAAATTTATGAATTTGATGGAGATTTCGCATAGTTACGTTGGTCTCTACAAGCCCCAGATTTAAATTCTATAGAGCATTGGTAACATGAAAATTTATTTGCAACCTTACATGGGGAGCTAGACCCATTCAGTCATACACTCTTGGAACGTGCTTCAGACAGTATATTAAAACCTCGATGAGTTTCATCAAATGGTTACCAGGTTTATATTAAAAAAATGCTAAACTAAAACATTGTGTATGCTATAACTACACATTGATGATATTTTGTATTTTATTTTAATTCAACTAAGAAACTTATGTATTTTCTCAATTCAAGGCATGGATTGAATTGAGTAGTTTCTTGTTGAACTTTAGTTACTTAAAGTATAAAAGAATGTTTTCCAAATCGAACTATTTTTTCACATTTAAATTTCTATCACTTACAATCAATTCAGAAATAATTTAATAATAAACTGCAGTTATTCAGCTGCATAATTAATTTTTGATTATAATAATCGTGTACTAAGTAATTAAAATTACTTCTTTTTTTTTTCAAGACAAGAAAGTTGTGGGATTCGGGAAACTAGTTTGCCGAATTTGTACTAACAGCTCCCTAAATAGTACCATTCTCAAACATATTGACCACATATGTTTAAGTAAATAAGTAGATCACGTGTAACTTTTAAAATAACTAAATTTCTTAACTATTAAAATTACAACAGCAGTGTTATTCAGCCTATAAAATATTAATGGAACATATCATTACCTGCCATAAGGTTCAAGCTGCTTACTAAGATTACATCTTTTTGGGACCTATAACCAATTTTCTTAGGTTTTAATAAATGGGAAAATTGCTTCGATTGAATTTTTCAACATCATCATCACCCAACCGTTATCAAGCACCTAGTTTCATTTTCAGGGCTCTATCTTAGAAATTTCATGGTGAGACTGCCATCAAATTTTAACCTGTTGTTGTTGTTGCTGCTTATCGCCTTGGTCTAGAGCCCTTGATCAAGTCCAGAAGATCATTTCGCATCAGAAAGTCATAGTCTCTCCATCACTCATCAGTTGTCTCACAGAGGCACCAATGCAATCCAAAAGATGAGATGGAGAAGCGATGGCCGAGCAATGACAATAGGCATGAGTCTTTTCTTTCACTAAAAATTTTAACCTTCATCAGATGACATGGATAGCGCCTCATCCGATACCCCTCACTCCAAAAATCCACACCACAACCAACGATATGACTTTTAGCCACGAAAGATTAAGCTCTTACCTTTCTGTGTATATACGCTTGCTGTTCAGTCTCTCTTCGGGATCGAACTGACAATCTCC
The DNA here is from genome assembly GCF_043381705.1 of Parasteatoda tepidariorum. Lineage (NCBI taxonomy): Eukaryota > Metazoa > Arthropoda > Arachnida > Araneae > Theridiidae > Parasteatoda > Parasteatoda tepidariorum. The sequence goes on along the minus strand of NC_092211.1, from coordinate 70,403,104 downwards.
ATCTCTCCGAACAGTGGTGCAAGTTGAATTTTTCAACATAGAAACTTCAGGAAGAGATTGGCTTATTAACTCAATTTAGCTTATTGACTATAGTTTAGTTTATTAATCAGTTTATTAACTCAATTAGCTAAACAATAATTACTAGTCATTACTTGACTAACCAGATGACTTATCACTTTGATATTTTTCTTCACTTTTAATTAAATAAGGAAAATAAAAATCTTATCATAAGGTTATCATTAAATCCACTGGGATAGTTTCGTTTCTCTTCGATTTATTTACGTATAGATTGAGGTTTTCGGCTGCTGTCAAAAAGTTAGTTTAATTAAAAACTGACGTACCAGAATTGTTGATTGCTCTTAAGCAGAGTTCTCAATTGTTCCAGTCTCATGAAAATCTTCAAACACGAGTTGAAAGACTTGATATAGTGTGAAATTTAGTTCAAAAGTAGTTTTTAGCAATTTCAGACAGTTTAAGTGTAGTAAAGTTTTAATGGCTGAAAATTTGACCAGTTAAGTAACTGAAATCGATACGTTGCTCCTAAATCGTATTAGTCTTTAGAACTGTATACGAAATATAATATAGGCAACTAAGTAACGTTTTAACTGCAGTGTTATTTCCATCATCAAGCAATAATTAGCTAGGAATGAAATGAATAGAACATAATAGAATAAATTTCTTAAAAATCATATAATGGATAATACTTGATTAATTACTTTTGTAAGTAGGTACTTTATTTACGTCGCACTAGAGCTGCACATTAGGCTATTGGCGACAGTCTGGGAAACATCCCTGAGGATGATATGAGGACATGCAATTTCGATTCTCTGCAGAGGAGATGCCTTCCCTTCTTTGATTGCCCGATGTCCTGCGTGAATACTAGAACTTTACGATAAAACAGCTTACCTAGGACCGATATCGCGTACTCTCTACTCCAACGCAGGCTGATCAAAGTGGTCAGTCACCTGCTTACTGACTGCAGCCAGTGATGCTTGACTTCGGCGTTCTGCTGGAAACCGTGTCTTTACAAATAAGTCCACTTCGGGGCACATTTTATTAGTATTTTGTTATATTCTAACACATAATGCCCAAAAGTTACATTAAAAAATTGAAAAACCAATTAACTCAAAGAAAAACTTAACGTAAGTACACAGCGAATTGCGTCTTCTGAATGATTTTCCATGTTTAAAAAGCTTTCTAATTTATCCGCTAGAGTGCTCCGTATATAATGCATCTTTAGATCTCAAAGGTGGTGCGGTTATGGAATGGCATGATTTAGGCAGCCCTTCCATTTTCTTCACAGTTATTTTGCATTTTTATAAAATAAATATTTCAGTTTAATTATTATACAGTAACTCCAAGATTTTTTTTTAATGTAGTCAAACCAAACATTTAAAAAAAATTTAGTAGTAAATTTTTACCAACCACTGATATAATACGAAAATGTTTAGTCTATATCGCGTAAGTGATACTATTAATAATATAGAAACTCAAAATAGGTTAATATAAACTGACTAGTGTTGTTAGTTAATTTCATGAATAATTCTATCAACACCTATCATTGTACTAATTTAAGAGTCAAATAATACAACAGGAAAATCACAACTTTATTATAGAAGTCAAAAATACAAATATTTCCACTTGTACATATAGATTACAAAAATACTGGTTCTTTGCATAACACAGGAATCAAAAATGTTGGATATTAAGGTTGATTCTTAATTATGCGGATATGGTATTCTGAAAAGAACAAAAAAAGAAACATGAAAGAATTAATGATTCGAATCCTTCAAAAGAGAGTAAATGTAAATAAAATTTAATTTTTAATTTGAGTGTTAATTTATTTATCAAAATTTAAATTTTTAGACAATCATCATTTTTAGTATAAGTGAACATTGTCAGTCTTCAAATATTCAAATATAAATTATTCTTCATATTAACTCCGTGTTTAACTTTACGTTTCATTTTGTTTCACAGCGCAAAAATTGAACGACTTAAAAACTTGAAATTAAGAGTATGTGTAGAAAATTTTCTGGGACAGCGCTGAAAGAAAAAAAACAACACATGATGATTAGTTAAATGTTAGTTTTGAAAAATAAAAAAATTACGAAAATTTAAAAAAGACCAAAGAGAAATTCTTGCCTTAATTAGTGTTCTAATGTAAAGTAATAGTTACGTATCACTAACGAGTAAAATTAAATTTCTTTTAAATTTTTAAGTGTTATTTTTTGTTACATCAAATTTTCTGTTTTTCTCTCAGTTTATTTTTTTTCAAGCACAAGATCATTTCACAAATCCTGCTAATTATTAATTCCGTTACGATTAGTATATAACAAAATAAATTTTCATGAAATTATGTACG
>NC_092211.1:70397898-70400730 GCF_043381705.1 Parasteatoda tepidariorum | reverse complement strand
ATATATATATTGACTAAAAAAGTAGTTTTTCCTTTATTCTAAAATATCAACTTCTGTAATCAATGATTAAAAAGAAGCAAACACGAAGATTAGTGAGCAAAGCGAACAGGAAACGGGATCTCTCACTCCTTGTTTTTATAAATAGTGTATAAATTTATACAATCTAAGTTTAATTGTTATCAGTTGCAATTAAGACATTGTTACGTTGTAGTTGCTTAATTTTGTGTAAATAATTTACATTATATAGTTTAAGGCCAGACGTTAACTTACCTAAGCAGTTTTATAATTTCTTTGTTAACTTAGAACTGAGTGTTCCGGAGTCCATCTTTTGGCATCTTCATATTGGCAACTTTCGTAAGTTTTCCCTGAAAAAAAAAAACAAATTATAAAAGTAAATTTAATATTTTATAAACTGCAGATGAATGGAATATTTTTAATTGTAACAAATATCTTAGTACTTTAAAAATACTGAATTTAAAACATAATCTTTATTTTTGCCTTTTAAAAACTGATATCTTTTGTATGGTTCTAAGAAGAAGAATGAATTAGAATAAACATTAATCTTCAATATAACTAATTAAACGTACAGTGGACCAAATAAATGAACTTCCCTGAATAACTTTTGATCTACTGATCGGATCTTCATGGTCTACGACAAAATCTGAGGATCGAGCTGATGATCTCAAATATGCTAATTAGTGCAGATAACATTTTAAGTTACGGAATCAGACAAAAAACCATATTTTCTCTCAATAAATAATTTTTTTCAACGGATTCGTATTTCTGACTTCCACGGTATAGAGGATAGACGCAATCTGGCTAAAATGGTCAGCATAATTTGGTTTGGAGAGCGACCCAAAGCTTAGACCCCTTCAAGTTAAATTTATTTCCCACGTATTTTGCCATATATCAAAATATTTTTTAATGAATTGAAAAATTTTTGCATTCAGCTATAAAATTCATTTATTGAAAGATAACCCAAGCAAAAACAGTAAATATTTATTATTTTTGTAATATTTTATTTGATAACAGTCGTAAAAGTTTTGAACTGTAAGGAATACATCTTTTTACATCATTTTAAAATATGTAATTTTACATGGCAAAATACTAAATTTGATTGAAATCGGTTGAATAGTTCCTGAGAAATCAAATTTTAAAGAAGTCCTATGTTTAAAGTTTTATTTTTCTGGAACTAACTGATTTTGGTCAAATTTGGTATTTCACCATATAAAATTATATTCTTTAAAATGAGGTAAAAAATTGTGCACCTTACAATTCAAAATTTTTTCGACGGTTGTTAAATAAAGTAATAAAAAGTAATAAATATCTGTTGAAAATAATTTATTGTATTTAATTATCTTTGGATAAATGAATTTTATATTTGGGTGAATTTTTTTTTTAAAATTTGCTTAAAAAAAGCAAGATCAAAGCAACATTAAGGGATCCAAATTTGAAACGATCTCCTAACCAAACTTTGAGGACTATATTTCCCAGAATGTGGTCATCCTCTATATTTTGGGAGTCAGAAATCCGAATTCGTCAAAAAAAGGTATGCTTATTCAGAGAAAGTACGCTTTTGTTTCTGATTCCGTAGCTTAGAAAATCTGCTATCCTAATTATTCAGCATATTTGAGGTCTCTCGAACCATTAAGATTGAGTTAGAGAATGTGAGGATCCAATCATTAGATCAAAAGTTATTCACTATGGTCTGTTTTCGTTTTCGGCCCTTCGTTTATGATAGAGCAACAGTAGAAGGCTTGTAAGGAAAAAAAGTTTGCCTCAAAATATAGCATTCTCTATTTAAAAATTTATATTTTAAACTGACGAAAACTAAAATCAGTTAATATTTATAGATGGTTTTCAGTTTAAAAAATTGTTTTTCCAATTTTCGACTCTAACAATCGTTATAAGAATGTATATTTAATCTTTTAAGTGTTGCTTACATAATCTATCACATTCTGTTTCTGATTCTCTTGAATCATCTCTAAATAGCCTGTCTTCAGCTGTGTGTACGGCGTACATAATTTGACCATCAGCATCTTTGCTTAGATTTCTGAAATGTATAATATTATCATAAATTAGTAATCCCCACAACACAAAAATTCCTATGGAATATATTATGGGTACCACAGTGCAAGTTTGAGCACACGCATTCAGTCAAACTGTTAGCATAGGTTATCCACACTGAGTAGAACTGCAAAATTACTTCAGCACGAATATCCGCGAATTAAACTGGGAACATTTTTCATTTTCCGTCAGATGAGATTTTTTTTAAAACAAATCTTTGATTTTTCGTATCGCTGATTACAAATCTGTAATTAGTTTCTCTCTCCAAGTTATAGTTTTTTTAAATGACAGTATTTATCGAAACATTTAAGTTTAAAAGAAAGGTTTATCTATCAGGAGGTTTTGTAAATGTTGGAAGAAACTTCTGGAAGAGTAAGGGCACATCATCAAGAATATAATTGCATAGAAACCAATGGCAATGTCGCTATACGCCACTAGGGGAGCTTCCCTATTAGGGACTGTTGTGTTGTTATTAGGGACTGTTTCGTTATGTGATTCTGAACATGCCACAATATAAGGGAAGCACCCCTAGCCGTGTACGATGACATTTCCGGGAAGGGATTCCTATGAACAGGGAAGGGGTTTCGTTTTGTTGATGTGCCCAAACTCCCCTAGAAGTTTGTCACATCATTTACGCTACCTCCTGCTATACACAAAGTCTTTAAACTTGTATTTTGTCAAAAATAGACTAAAATGTTATTTAAAAATATCAGTAGCGTTAGGAGGAAAACGAATTTTAGGTTAGAATTCCTCCCCCCCCCCCCC
>NC_092211.1:70326685-70397882 GCF_043381705.1 Parasteatoda tepidariorum | reverse complement strand
GAATTCCCCCCCCCCCCCCCCGAATTTGGCAGGATCAAATATTAGCAATAAAGCAACAAAAAATTGTTTAACAGTGCTGTCCTTTTTTTTCTCTGGAATCCGCAAGTGTTTCAAAATGATACAGTTTGCGTGAAAATTTTTAAAAAAGTTAGATATTTTTTATTTAAATTTTAACAACAATTAACAATCGGATGTTTCATAATTGATAAGCTATTTCAGAGAATCGGTTAATAACAAAATGACATTTTTATGAGTATTCCACCAATGTAGATGAAACTCATAAAACTACAACCCGATAAACGAAACTAATTAAGATTTGTGAGCCTCGCTAACTCCTTCGAAACCTTCATTACCAATTTTATTATCAGACAAATCAAAACTCTCAAGATTTGTTAGGTATGGAGAACTGGCTAAATTTTGTACACCTTTATCACCAATTTCGTTATAGTGCAAATCATAATTGAGGATGAGCGAATCAACGCATTTAATACTTAAAGAGCAACTGTGAATAAACTAGATGTTGAGGGCAGAAGAGATGGATCCAGTTTGGGAAATCAAAGATAAAACTTTATCCCAAACTCGCCGAAATGGCTTTTTAATGTTTGTCATTCCCTACAAGTAGCATTACACGCTAAATTCTGGTTTCTAAGTCAGAAAAATGCATTTGAGGGAGCATTTACATTTTCAACAATTTGTTCCAAATAATGTTAACTTGAATATAAATATCATCATAGCATAAAAGTAAACGAAATAATATTTTCAACTTTTTTATGTGTTTTTATTTTCTTGTAAGCCGTTCTTCAATTTCGGTCCTTTTTCTGAGTCACAAATTTGCGATCCTAGCAGAGAGGGAAAAATTTTTAACTTTCAAAATAAATTGAATCTAATGAATTTGCAATTAGAGTTAAGTTTGAATTTTTTTTTTTTAAATATGGTTATTTTTGATATTGATATTTTCAAATTAAATGTTTTACACCACCTAGAGATATAAAAAATAGCTAAGCTATTATAAAAAGTCGCCAAATAATATTGCTGCCCAATATCAAATTAAAACCAATGTATTTATATTTTAGAAAATTAGAGATAAAAATGTTTAATAGAAAATTAAAAAAGAATAAACCTTTCTCTTGCTTCCTTTTTCGATCGTTTACGCCAATTCTTTTCTGAAACACTATAAACTATCCTGTCACCATGTGGGGACCTAGTTTCAATACCTGCGGATAAAAATAATTTTTAGCGATTATCCTACATTAAAATACTCAAAAACGCTTTATTTTTCATGTAATTTTGTAATAATGATGAAACGAGTCAGTATTTTATGGTTTTGAAGCATTTTGCACTTAAATTGCTTATATAAGCAATACCATCAAAGAATAAAATTGTTTTTTATGTGACATTAAGTGGAAAACCATTAAAATGTAATGGATTGCTTTTGTTTGGCCATCAAACAAAACCATTGACCCATGTTGGTTCTTGGTGGATTTTTTGTTGGACCATTGAAAAACATTAAACTATGTTGGTTTTGTCTATGTCGGCCCAACATAAATTAGTTCCAATTCCCAACAAGAGGTAATGGTCAGACTTAATGGTACCATCAGGAATTAAGATGGTTTTTGATGGAATATAAGTTGAGACCAACAACATTTGTTGGTTATTTTTATTTATTAATTTTTTTGTTGGGCTATCAATATCTACCATCAAATCATGCTGGTTCTTGATTGATTTTTTTGTTGAGCCACCGGAAAATGACCAGTTTTGTTCATGTTGGTCCAACAAAACTTTTTTTCCAATTCTTAATATGAGGTGATGATCAGTCTTGTTGGCACCATCATAAAATATGATGGTTTTTGATGGAAGTTCATGATGCTTACCATCTTATTCATGTTGGTCCATCAAAGATAAACAATCGTAAATTTTGTCTTGGGTAATCAGTATCATTTTTAAAACCTCCCATTTTCCCAACAGGCTAACAGCATTTTCACACTAGCTTCGTAAAGAGCGATTAAATTTAAAATTGGCCGGATCACGCTATTGGTCGAAAATGACATCATTATGTGTGGGAAGGGTGATTCTATGTATTGACTAGCGTTTACTTAATTTAGGCTTCAGATTTCGTTTTCACGTGACCCCTGGATTCCTGTAAATTTTTATGTTGTCTAAAATAGCCTGGTCGGTAGGGTGCTGGACAAACGCTCGTAAGAACGGAAGTTCAAATCCAGCTGGCCGAAGACTTCCCGTGTAGTAAATGGAGACTGCACGTTAAATCGGTCAGGACACAAAGCCTTCCATGCTCCAGATTTAATCACTCGTATTATCAGACAGTATTTCGTATTAGATCCTATGCTAAAATTTTTGCTATGCTTTAACAATAGCTAAACAGTGGAACATGAGAACTAAAAGCAAAGGTAAAAAAATCGCAGAAAAGGATTAACACGAAGGGATCACAAATTCCACGTTTTTTTTTTCTTAATTATTGCAACTACAATAACTACTTGCAATAATTAAACACTTTCCGGGCAATTTACTGGTACATTTTAAAGGTGACCGTAAAAGTAGCGCTTCGCCCCTTGTTTTTTTCCAGTTGGCGTCCCCAAAATACAATACGAGAATGCCTACACTAAAAATTAAATTTTTCCAAAAAATATTCTAGGACACATCTAACTGAGAAATAAACTTAATTAAGCATCAAATGACGTGACTAGTATTTAGTTGCTGGTTAAATTTAAAAAATATGTTTGAAATGTAAAAATACGGTTATGATACGGTTACGGTTTATATCCAACACCCTTGTTCAAACCAGATTTTCTAGGGTGAAATTTCAATACAAAAGGCAGTTTGCCATACTTTTACTTATGACTCTTGCTCAAAACGAAACGAGTTTGTTGCTTAAATGGGATGCAAAATTTTATAGCTATATTTTCAGCACTGACTTCCATTTTATTCATCAGTTTTTCTTTAGTTTGCACAAAAACCCGATGGAGGTGCTAATTTTACATTAATTATGTCTATTATTTAATGTTAGTATATAAATTATATGTAATTATTAAATATAGATTGTAGTTTAGATTTATTATACATAGCTATTATAGCATAGATATTTATTATAGATATATATTAGTATGTAATTATTAAATTACAGGTATTTAATATCTATAATTTAATAATTTTTACATTAATTAATTATGTTTTTACGTTAGTTAATTAATTATGTCTCCATGAGTATTATTTTATGTTATAAAAATTTTCTTGCAACAGAAACTTTGCGTTATTGAGCTGCTAAACTTCGAATAATGAAGAACATAAAGAAATAAATTTTTGAAATCTAAATTCTAAAATGGATTTTCTTTTCTTAAAAAAATGTCCAAAAATATTTTTTTATTATTATCTTGCTCAATTTTGGTCTGTTATTTAATTGAAAAATCTCACAAAAGCAAAACATGCATAAAATTGGTTCTCGTACTCTGAAATCCTCTTAATTTCCGTTTGTTAAATTTTTAATAGCTCAAGGGAGTGGAAAAATACAGACAAAAAAAAAATTATTTTTTCTTCTTGAAGTTACAAGAAGTGTTTAAATTCCCATCAGAGCAACTATTCGAAAAAATAATGAACCAAAAAAATGCTTTTGAAAAGCTTTGTAAATATATTGAAAGAAAATTATTTCTTTAAATATTTGTTTCAGTTCAGAATTTTTTTTTTCTCCATTGAATGCATTTTATTAAGTACTTCATTGCGGCTAGAACTAAAATGAATAAGGTACGTACCTGTTAAATGATATCCGGGAAAATAAAATGCTGGAGAATCGTAATTGCTTTCTATTTTCTCTGCCTAAAAGAAATTGAGTTCATTTTTTTTTATTGAAATAACTTTTTGGAAATGAAATATAATGGGTAATAAATACTTACCCTTCCATTAGGATATGGAATATAACTGTAACCAGCTCTCGTGCTATTCATCGTCCCTGTGTTTTTCTGACTGGTGTTTTGGATGCAGTGTTCGCTGTAGTTGAGAACATGACTGCTGGCGTAATATGCTATCTCTTGAGAATTGTCGTAAGTTGCTGGCAGTGGTATGTTCTCAGTTTTTTGTGGTTCAGTTCCATCTAAGCCTAAAATTAGGAAATGCATATCAAACATGTAAAACTACTAATTTTCTTCGTTGTATATATATTTTTTTTCTAGATGAAAAAAAATCAAAAAATCCTGCAAACATTTAAATTTGCATGCGCACTATGAATTTAATGGTGTTTAAAGACTTTCGTCATCTTTCGATCTCAAGTTTTAAAGTTTCTAAATGAATTACTTTAAATACAATTTCTATTCTAATATAATATGCATTGTACTGGAGAATAAATTATACACTGAGAAAAAAAATATGGTCAAAACTACAAGAATTTGGTAACATTTACCATGTTTCTGGCTCCATGGAAATAACAAAAAGCACGGTAATTTTTACCGGAGCACTTTGGTAACGATTTGGTAAACTTTAGAACAAAATAAGGCGTTATAATAGTTTATTTGGTAAATGTGGTGCAATTTGGCAGTCTTATCATGTTTCTTTAGAGCAAGGCATAAAAATCATTCATTCGATTAACTGAATTTTTCTTTTGTATGTGATAAATGAGCGATAATAAAAACTATAATTTTAAAAACCAGAATTATCAGCAAATAATTACCATTAGAGCAAAAAATTACCAAATAAAGGGTTTAAATACTATATATTTTTTTATTACCAAAATTATGTCTTTCTACCAGAGATATCATTACCATGCAGTACGCAAATTTTACCAGATTTGTTTTTCTCCGTGTACTGTTACACACAGTGTATTTTTAGGAACTGCAGCGAATCTTAATTTTACTGTAGCTTCTAAAAACAGGTTAATTACGTTCATTCTCCGACACATGCGCATAATTTAACAAGTTTGAAATTTTATGGTGATAAAAAAAGCACATGGGCACACTCCATGCTCCTCACGAGGCTAAGAAGTATTATGTGCATTCCATATTGTAAAGTTATGAAATGTGCCAAGCATTTTTCACGCTGGGTTACAAAGTACATTTTTCAAATATTTCATGGATAAAATTTCGTGCAGATAAAATACAATGTAAGAAATATCTTGAATATAATGAATAAAGTATTGGAAAACATCATGGGGAAAAACTTTAGCAAATTAGTATTTTGTACACGTTTCATTATAACAAAGCTAGATAATGTTTCCATGAACCTTTTCAAATGAATACAGCCATAGGCAGATGATGAAAAAAAAATTCCTTCTACTCAGTATAGAAATATGATATATATCATAGAAACTAATACAAATAGTCATTACGCCTTTAACGCTTGAATGTATTACAGTATTGAGCATAAGGATTAAATTAATTCGATTCATAAATTCCTATTACTGCGTTGTGTTAATGTTTATGTTTCAGTATTCGATGATAAAGTCATTTCTATGAATATGTTTAAATTTTTTAAGAAGAATTTGAGAAGATGGTTGTCAATTTTAAGCACCAAATACTACAAAAGGGAACTTTCTAAAAAATATTCAAAAGAATCAAACTTTTAAAAATAAAAATAATTTTCTGCTAAACTCTGTTTTCTTAAACATCTTTTGCTGCGGTTATTAAGGAGAAATATAAAGATTAATTAATTAAATGATTTAATTAAATTTAAGATCAAATTATGTGATTTATTGGCTACAATTTATTTATTAGCAAATTTCTTAATATAAGTTATAATCATACATTTTAAAATAAGTTATGTTGTAAAAAAATAAGTTATAGTCATAAAGAAAAAATAATTTCTACCTGTTGAAACTGATGGGTGACGATCTGAATGCCTCCGAGTAGTTATGATGCAGACAGCGAACAAGATAACTATTAGAACTATAGCTGAACTAATCACTGGAACTGTGATAGTTAAATGTCGATAGAATGCACTGTGTGCATCTGCAGCTTGTGATGGATGAGGAGGACTTTCTGAAATATATTTAAAGATTACTTAAGCTGGGAAATACTTAAAATTGATATTTTTCATTAAAGTTCAAACCTTAAATTGTTAAATTTATTTGACAACGTTTCATTCTAATCTTTAAAATTTTTAATCTCCATTAAAATTGCTTTCTACGAAAGACAAACATTAATACTTTGCTAAACATTTGAAATAAGATGAATGTTTTTAAGTTTTTTGGAAATTTTATAAGACCACGTTTAGTTCAATTTTTATACACATTTGTCATTTTTATTTAGCTCAGAAAAGGCGCAGAGTTTGCGCCAGAATTTATTATTTAGCTCAGAATTTATTTTTTAGCTCAGAATTTGCAGAGTGTTACTCTGGTATGTATATATTGCACATATTTATTATCCCAAGAAAACGCGGGTGAAGCGGTATTTGTCTGTGTTACGAAACTAATTACTTTCGAATTGACAAACGAATTGTTACTTTTAGAAACATTTATTGGGACGTAACACAAACACATACATATTAACACAGACACTCAAGACATAATAATTTACNCTTATTCAAAACGAAAGTATATATATCAAACATAAACAACACAATTTTACCATTTCAACAATTTCCTACTCATAAACCCTAATTCGACACAATATGAAACAATTAAATGTCCAAATCGAAACTATTTCAATGCAATGACTTTTAACTACTTTCAACACAATACGAAATGGATAAGTATCAAATCAAAACAACATACCCCACATGCCGTCATTCTTTATTTCTTGCAAACGAATTTTTTATTCGAACAAACCATGGGATTCCCGGCCGATGCACCAATTTTCTGTTACGAAACTAATTACTTTCGAATTGACAAACGAATTGTTACTTTTAGAAACATTTATTGGGACGTAACACAAACACATACATATTAACACAGACACTCAAGACATAATAATTTTCATTAATCCCGGTTACATAGGGGGCGCTGCTGGAGCGCTTCTGGATACGAATATTCTTAACAGTCTGTAAGTCTTGTTTTATCCCATTTTGACTCGGCCGGAAGCAAAAAAAAAAATAATAATAATAATCTGATGTGATTGGAAGTTTACCAAGTTTTGATTGGGAGTCTTTGTGTTGCTTGTGCGACGATATACGATGATAGCTGAATTTCCATAGAAAAAAATATGGCATAACACTTCACTGGCGGTTGGAAAGTATCACTTTGCGTTGTCTCTTCTTCAGGGGCAGATCCAGAAATTTTTCCTTGGGGGGGCATAGACTCAAATCCCCCCCACACACAATTAATTTTCTTTATAAAAAATTTTTTTTTTGAGAAAAAAACTGGGGTTTTTAATGCTGGTCTTTATATTTATTTTTTTATAATGAACAATAGAAAAATACATAAATAATTCAAGTATTCAAAATCTTGAAATAATAAATGTAATGCGTTTTTTGGAATCTTTGGTAAATCTGTCAATGATTTTTTCAACATCCATATCAATTTTTTTGATGAATGTTTAATAATGCGAGTCCATTTAATCGTTCTTGAATTTGAGTTGCTCTAAGTCAAGTTTTGAGACGTCAAAGAGTTGAAAAAAAACGTTCTGCTGTTGCTGCACTAACTGGCAGAGTTATTAAAATTCTCAACAACATATTGATTGATGGGTACAAATCGATGTCCCAGGCATTATTATTAATGGTCGATCTTGGAAAGATCGTTGGGCACTTCAAGACCTGCTTCTGTTTCACGCTGCCATTTTGCGACCCAAAGACGAAATTCTGTTTCGACGCTGGCATGGTGCCAGATTTTAGTTACGAGTTTCGCAAGTTTCCCATCTTCACCTTTATACAATCTTTGGTTAAACTTGTTGAAGCGCGCTTGGAGAGCTCAGCGAGCTTCAGCATTGTTAATGTTTACAATGAAACTATGACGAATTTCGTTTTAATCTTTTAGATTATGATTCTTGAAACAGTGAAGAACATAATTAGATGAGAAAAAAAATAGATTTTTCCGACCTATCTAGTTGTATATGCTCCCTTAAATAATTTTTAAAAAATTTTATTTCTTTTGTAAACTCTTAAAAAAATTATTTTATTTTTATTTTCAATTTGGGGGGGATGACACTTATGCCCCCCCCCAGCTTGATCCGCCACTGCCCTTGTTTAAAAAATATCATACAAAGACTAATATTCAACTTTTTTCATTTGCCTCAGATAACACCAAATAGTAAACGGATGGTAAATGAAATGCTTTTACTCATTAAAAAAATTAAAATTTGAACTTAAAACTTGTGTATTAGGTTATGTTTTAGTTCCTTGTATTTATTTATGAAAGGAAAAATCTGCTGACTTTTTCCATTTTTTTTCCAAAAAATTGGCAAGATAAAAATTGGATGATTGTTTGGTCATGAATGGTACCTGGCTTATTTTGTCCGCTTAAATGCAAACATAGTCATTGTTCGTAAATTTTGGTATCCAGTACCCATACGCTTCAGATTCAGCAGACTCAATAAAAACTGAGTTAATGTTCAATTATTTTAATATTTAATAGCAAGCATCATTTCCATATTTTATCAATTTAAATACAAACTGGGTGAAAGTTAGCTAATTTTCGCATTGAAAATCAATACGGTTTTTTTCCTTCTTAGAAAAAAAAATGATTGCTCAGTTTTTTTCTCTTTTTGCAACAAAAAAAATATTTAAAAAAAAAATTGAGTTCTTAACATTTTATTTTTAAGCGGCTTGGGTTTTTTCAACTTTAATAATAACAGCTAAACAGTTTTAATAAATTAAAAATGTATTTTATACAATTTTTCAGCTGTGACATCTACTGCTTAATCCGCTGAAGCATGATTTGATTTAATTTATGCTTAATAAGGAAAAATTAAAGATAACATAACTGTGGAGAAGTAACAAATCGATAAGGATTAATTTTGAAATTAAATTATAGATGAAGACGTATCGAAACGTAACGTCTCGTGTAATTTACGTTATCATTTTTTTATCAGTTATAGTTTACATCATTTAAAAACTATGCTCCCAGAAAGATTGGTTAAACTCTGAACCACAATGTTGGTAATTTCAATTATTATTAATTCTTTTAACCAGCACACGTATTTAATGCTTTAAATTATATTTGATTGGGCTATGATAAAAGTTGAAACAAAGTGCAGCGTAATCAGTTTTAAAAAGGATTAAACTGCATGATACTAAGGTCCAAATAAACAATTAATTGATGCTGCAAATTTGCACTGTATTATCGTTTTCAACATTTTTAACGATGTATAATTCGAATAAATGCTTACCTCCGGATAATGTCAAAGTAGCAAAAACATATTCTGAATCAGTAACCCCTGCATCATTCCGTGCAGTGATGAACAATGTGTACCATGTTCCAGGAATTAAGTCAGTGATGGTTACATTCAATTGCTCCGGTACAATGTTATTACTGACAAGAGTCCATTCTGTTTGGCCACTTGAACGGTACTGGACAACGAAAAATTTAATTGGACAGCCTCCATTATGCCAGCTGCTGAGATTAACAAATGCACAAGTGGAATTCACCGAGAGTAATCTATCTTTTTCTGGAGCTATTGGTGCTGTAAAGAAACAATACATTGGGTCGTTTTTTTTCAATAATATTTTAAATATTACTAAATATTATACACAGTCCAGTCACATTAATGTGACCACCACATACTTTCGACGTGAAAGTGAAATAACCAATCGCAGAGTGTAGGTGGCAGCACATTACAGTGTAGTGTATATATTGGATGTCCTAGGGCATCGAAAAGCATTTCAGTCGTTGGCGCAATGCAGAAATGTAGAGATTTATCCGTCGTCGAAAAGGGCATGATTATTGGCTTTCGGACCAAGGGTGGAAGCATTTCGGAAACGACTGATTTTGTGAACTGTTCGCGTACCGCCGTGGTAAAAGTATACCGTGCATGGCAAAATGGCCCTATACAAAGCAAGTGGCGTGGCACATGTGGTGTACCACGGGCCAAAGATGGCAGAGGCGAATGAAGGCTACGGAGATGCGTTCAGACGAATAGACGTGCAACTGTTGAGCAACTGACCGTCCAGATGAACCAAGGGGCTACCAAGAGTGTATCCTCAACAACTGTTCAGCGAACGTTGCTGCGCATGGGCCTCCGCAGCAGACGCCTGGTTAATGCACCCATGCTGACTGCTGTTCATCGGTTACGAAGGCTGGAATTTGCACGCCAGTACCGTAACTGGACGTCCACAGAGTGGCAACAGGTGGATTTTCCGATGAATCACATTTTATGCTCCATGGGACAGATGGACGTTGGCGTATACGGCGCGAAACGTCTGAAAGCAACACCCTGCAAAAATTACCGGAAAGCTGCAGGCTGGAAGAGGGAGCGTTATGGTTTGGGGAATGTTTTCCTGGCATTCACTGGGTGCACTCATCATTGTGGAAGGCATGATGGATCAGTACAAGTACATATCTGTCCATGCTGACCATGTCCACCCCTACATGCAGATGATTTTTCCTCAGAATGATGGCATCTACCACCAGGACAATGCGAGGTGTCATACAGCTCGCAGTGCATGTGCTAGGTTCGAAGAGCACCAGGATGAATTTACCGTACTCCCCTGGCCGGCAAACTCACCGGATTTAAACCCAATCGAAAATCTGTGGGACCACCTCGATCGGGTTGTTCGTGCCATGGATCCTCAACCGCATAATCTAGCGCAGCTGGCCACGGCACTGGAGTCGGCATGGCTCGATCAACATCCCAGTGAACACTTTCAGAAACCTAATTGACTTTCTTCCTGCACGTCTCGTAGCGGTCCGCTCTGCCAAAGGTGGTTATTCTGGCTTTTGACAGGTGGTCACATTAATGTGACTGGACTGTGTATATTCATAGTTAATTTTCTCAAATGGCTATAGAAGTTTAAAAATAAAAGCTACGATTAAAAGTTTGAAGAAAAAGTATATTTACTAAAATGTAATTTAAAAATATTGTTTTGTTACAAGAAATCAATAGAAAAAAAAAGCTAATACAAACATTTGTTTGCGTTTAGAATGAAAGTATAGAAATTGTTGCTTTAACGAATTTTTCAAGTAACTGAATAGCCCTTAAAAAATAATGGCTGTTTGCTATATTTGATATTTCATATGTTTAGTTGGTTTTCTTTTTATTAAGTTTAAGTTTTTCACATTTTACTACAACTTAAATAAACAAAATAAAATTGTTGCGCAAATTATAAATTTTTTTAAAAAAATATGTGTAGCATTTTGTGCAACATTAGCACTCTGTAGTTAGTAATTTAAAAGGATTGTGTTTCCTTGAAAGGTAGGCTAGAGTCCCTGAAATTAAAGAGTGACTATCATGAGTCGTATCAGCTAACAATTAGACACTCATAACAGTTAATCACTCATCGTTGCCATCACTCTTCCAACATACATCGTTGTCATCACTCTTCCAATATACATCGTTGTCATCACTCTTCCAACATACATCGTTGCCATCCTTCTTCCAATATACATCGTTGCCATCACTCTCCCAATATACATCATTGTCAGCACTTTTCCAACATACATCGCTGCCATCACTCTTCCAATATACATCGTTGTCCTCACTCTTCCAATATGCATCGTTGCCATCACTCTCCCAATATACATCGTTGCCATCACTCTCCCAATATACATCATTGTCATCACTTTTCCAACATACATCGTTGCCATCACTCTTCCAATATACATCGTTGTCATCATTCTTACAATATAAGCACTTTAGAATAGGCAACATTATTTTACCACTAGACGGATCGGTCATGACCATATTTCGTAGTGGCCATCTTAAGTGTTTAAGGTTTCAAAATGGAGATAAGACTTTCCAACCTTGTTCCTGCTCACAACCTGGTAGTCCTGATCACTTTCTTGTTTGCCTTGGCGCTTCTTTTAAGCAGCTGCTGGTTGATCGGGACTTTCTGCAGATATATGGGGAACTGACGCGACGGGGCCTTCTGGAACTAGTCTAGGCTTTCCCTCTCCAGGGGGATGTGTAACAACAACCAATAGACGGCAGTGAAATTGTGTTTAGTATCAAATGGCTATTACTTTCCTCACTTTCTCTTATTGCTTACACTATAATCAATTCAAAATTACGCAAATTATAAAATTTAAAGAAAACAATTACCAATTCCATCAGTTTTAGCTGACAGCATTTCACTGTTGTTGCTTCTACCTGCACTGTTGAAAGTAATTAAATAAAAGGAATACGAAGTGCCACATTGTAAATCTCTCTGAGTGTAAAAGTTTCTTTCGCCGGGTAAACGGACTTCTTGCCAATCTTGACCATCTTTTCTGTAGTGAAGTATGTAACCTGTTTGCAAACGAGAAAGCAAGATTAGACATGAGTATTTTTGCTAAGGTATTTTTACAAGGATAGGGATCGAATTTAAATAATTTGCATTTCTCGAAATATAAATCGGATATTTATAGCTTACATACTACTAATGAACTTACATACTAATGAAAAGAGAAAGGTCCCACCGCTTTTCCTGTAGTCGAGTAGTTGGGTACACCAATAGGCGAGTATTTCGTTTAACCGTAAGTTGTGAATAAGATGAGAGTAAGATTGACAGTGGCGAGATAAAGAGCTCCTGATTTCACATTGTGTGACTTCTTCGTGTGGGACTCTTTAAAGAAGGCTGTTTAAGTATCACACATAACAACAAATCTAGTCTGGGGAACCGACTCACTGCCACTACTAATGATGCATTTTGGAGCATTTTTTTGTGGGAAATTTTAAGAAGGCTGTTAACGTCCCACATACAACAACAAATCTATTCCTCCTGAGGAACCGAATTACTGTCGCTATGCACTTTGGAGTCTAAGACATGTTCTTTTTCTTGTGGCATACTTATTAAAAGGCTATTGACATCTCTCATATAACAGCAAATTTAATCGACCTGGGAAACCGAGTCACTGCCGCTGAGCCTCTAAGACATACTTTTTCTTGTGGGACACTTTTAAGGAGACTGCTTACGTTCCACATACAACAAGAAATACAGTTGACTTTTGGAACCGAGTCACTGCTGCGATGCACTTTAGAGTCTAGAACCCGCTCTTTCGTGTGTGGGAAAAGTTTGGCTATAATGCAGCAAGAGGAGACTGTTTAAACATTTACAACGTACGTTAAAAAAGGTAAATCGTGAAGCCTTCGTCTTTTCATTAGTGTGTATAGATTGTTTATGTCTAGTTTATTCTTCATTAAATATAAATTAACTAAACAGAATAAAACTTTTTGAATGACAGTGTATTTCAAACTTACCTGTTACTGGTGAGGTTGGGGTTGTTCTGGATTCCCATGATATTTTAATAGTTTTTGAAGTTGAAAAATACGTTTTTATCAGCGGAGTATCGGGCTTATCTGCAAAACATTTATTATATAAACTATTTTTAATATGTATGAAGAAAGAGGAAAATAATGAAGCAATATTATTATTCACTGAGTTACAATTATTTGTTTTGAAGTAAAATTCGAAATTTTTTTTTAAAAGCAGTATCGAGAATTTTCCATTCTTATTGTTTATACCGAAAACTTCATTTTTAAATATTTAATACCAAATTAATAGCTACATTCAGAATATAAATTTATATATTTATACCTTTTACTTATGGAAAATCTTACAACTTATAGAAAAATAGATTGAAGAAGCTTAATATTAAAGCTTCAAACAACAATATCATATAAACTTTCTGCAAGCGTAATAGTTTATTAAGTTAAACCATGTTTCTGTTCAAATTGAATTATTTCTCAGCACGTTTTAAAAGTTGCATTTTAACCTATCACTTAAATTAATTTTCAATTACAATATTTATTGTTTTTTGCGAGATCTTCTGGTTCGATTCGATCAAATATTTTTAACTGTATAGAAAATATAAAGTAATTTTGAAACCTTACACAGGGAAAATTTAATTTTAATCTGAAACCATCCATCAAGGATGTTTATAGTTTTTAGTAGTTGAAGATTACAGAAAAAAACACCAACTTAATCTTAACATGCATTTATTTGTATTGGGTTACTTTTTAACTCACACAATCCCTTATTAAAGAATAAGAATATCAAAATGAGTTTTTTACTTACCGAATTCTAAGGTTCTTACAATGACGGGTTCAGAAGGTGGCCCAGCACCCTTACTGTTAAAGCCTTGGACGATTACACTGTAATCAGTCATTGCAGAAAGTCCTGAAATAGCTACATGTGAATGTATCAAATGAGATGCATTGATTGCTTTGAAATTGTAAGGTTCTGCTTTAATATAAGGTTTAAAACCAACGTAATAGCCATCGATACTATCATAATCATCATCACTTGGAACCTGAAATCAAATAAAAAAAAAGAAATTGTAGTTATATTTAAGGAGGCAGGTATTAATGCAATTGCTATTAGGTTGCTAATTGGTTTCTAACCATATGGAAGTCCCTGTTAATGAGAGAGCCCCTGCCATGGTAAAGCGCAGGTCAAACTATCTCTAAAACCGAGAACAAGGAAAACCCTGAAAGCATCAGCGAACTCACCATGAAACTGCTTTTAGGACTTGAGTACCATCTGAAGAAGAAATGTTCTACTGTATTCCTCTGTATGTATTGAGCACAATGAAGCAGTCTCAGATTCCGGACATGACTATCTGCATACACAAATTCACCACATTGCTTTTTCTTTGCATGGAATCTAGTCATTATGTTAAAGCATCGATCATCAAGGACGGCGATTACTTGAGATCAGCAGTCTCGTGGACTTTTCGACTGATATCGATAGTCGCAATTAGGAAGTTAGACACCGTCCGAACAGTCCGAAACGAGAAAAGAATAGATAAAATAACGTTTTCGCTATGAATAAATTAGCAGTTTTAAGTTGCACAATAATTGGAACTAACGTAAAATTAGTTGTCTCCTGTGTGGTAAACAATGTAAGAAAAATTACTTAACCTAAGTGCCCTTTTAAATTTTATTGGCTTTAATCAAACATTTGTAAACATGAATTTACATCTCTCTCCTACGGCCTCTTAGTTTCAGAATAATAATCTAATCACATATTAAATATTTAATATATAGATTTTATTCTAACATGCAAAGGTTAAAAAAAATCTGAAATTATTCTTTAACAAAAAGTATAAGTTAGTCATATTTATTAATGTCAGTAAATAAAAGATGAACATACTTGCCATGTGACATTAATTGACCTTGATGACAGCGCTAAGGCTTTTACATTATGAGGTGCTTTCCTTGGTGCTGTTTAATAGAAATAGAAATTCACTATAATAATTTGATAAAATCAAATAGCTCTTAAAAAGAATATTTCAAAAAATTATTTGAAGCTCTGTGCTTTGTTTGTTAAGCCTAACTATTGAATAATTTGTTTTTAAATGTAATTAAATCAAATGTTCTTTGTTTAATACATTTATAGTTAATGTTATAACAGCTCTCGGTGTTATTCTGTTTTTTTATTATTAATATAAATTGTTATTTTTGAACACGATATATTCCAGTATGAGATTAGCATTTTTAAATTTTAGTTTAATCTCATCCAGTAGCTATAAATATTTGGTAATTACTGTTAAAAATACGTCACTCAGTGTGTCGGTACTGTTTACCATAAAATGCATATTACGAACATTTTACGCAACAAGAAAAATCTGAAATACCGCAATTTTTGCAGAAATAATTACCGTAAAGTAACTGAATAACTGTAGTTAAAAAAATTTTATTGTAAAAATTATGGCAAAATATTTTACGGTAAAATGGATTTTGCAGCTGATATACGAAAGTGCCTTTACTTTATACCGTAATTTGATCTGGAATTTTTTACAGTAGTGTTTGCATTTCTAATAGGAGCTAATGGTGAAATTGCGATGAAATATAAAAAAAGGAACTGAGTAATTTTAATATTAGTAATTTAATTTTCTATAATTGTATGTGTAATGTAATGAAATAAGTTTGTATACCTACGTTCTTCCATTGTTGTTACAGCTACTTCCGCTCCAAACTGACTTTCTCCAAGTGAATTCTCGCATTTTACTCGAAAGAAATAACGATTTTTTGGTTTCAGCCCTCGAACAACTAAACTTGTTTCTTGCCCAGGTACTGTAACAGGTCCTCCTATCAAGTGATCTGAGGAAACAGAATATAGAGAAAAGGTTCCTAATAAGAAACAATCATTTTAAAAGTAAAAATAGTTACATAATATTTATTATGATGTTCATTAATGTCACGTGATTAAATGTTTAGTGCATCACTTCAAAAACAAAAAGCAGGGTAATGAAAATGTTAACGATTTTGAATACCTAGAAAAGGTGTTTTAATATAAGGTAGTACAAAAACAGATTAAATATCTGACACTGATTGTTGTAATCTTAGACCATGGTCATTTATAAGCAAAGTCAGAAAAGAATGTATAAAGCATTCGAAGTATTCATTCCGATTTGAGTAAAAATAATAAATTTTAGCGACAAACTTAAAATCAATCATAATTATTTGTTTTTGTTGTTACCTCATTAGTAAACCAAATTTCAACCTAATTTACATCTTATAAAATCATCTTCATATACTCAGCAATACTTTTAGCTTAGATTGAATGAAATTATTCACAACTCAAATATACATATTTGCTTGAAGTGTAGAAAGAAATTACCTGTACACCTCAAAAATAACCCCTCTAAGCTGGTTGCTCAAAAGTAGATTTCCATCAATCTCAAACAACTTCATATTTCTTAATTATACACCATGGGAGGTTTATCTTTTAAGGTTGATATTGGAATCAACTTCAAAATAATCTCAAATGAACCTCAAGAACAACTTTAATGTTTATAAAGGAGGTTCAGGATTTCGTGGTCAGAGCGGCTAGGTATATAAAAGATGTAACATTTCTGATGTTATCGTATTCAGTACTCTAAAAGTCAGAGTAAGTATTAAAACTCTAAACTCCTACAAAATAAACATGCATTTTGAGCTTAGCCCAAATTTAAAGACTTATAGACAAATGATTTAATTCTTGAGGTTATATTTACTCATCTAATCCCTTAATAAGAATAAATATAAATTTTTTAGAGAAGAAAATGTAACGTAAGTTAATATAATTTAGAAATAAAAACAAATGCAACGAAAATATTTATTATTAAAATAAATTTAAACCTCATAATACTTACTAATTAATGAGACATAAATACTCTCATTTTTAAGGGTAGTGAAATTTGAGTTTATCATAATATGAAGGTCGCGAAATTATTGAAATTTAATTTTATTATATTTTCATCTGTGCCCAATTTAACAGCCAATTATTGGATTTTCATCTCTGATGAGTGACTGGAATATTTTACTTTTTTTTAAATGAAATATTGCGGAAATTTGAATTTCATTACTGGATTTTTGATTTGTGAGTTACATTCTCAAAAAATTTCCTATTTCAAGACGTTTATAATTTAGAAGTGAAAGCAAAAGTATGAAGCTGAAAATTCGACTTCCAATGTGTGATCACCCAAACTTTATTAAACTCTTCTCTATTACTCAACAGAGAAAAGAAAGTTTCTTCAAAGCTGGGGATAATTTGAAAAAAAACCTTTCTCTAAATATTTCAAAAGTTTCTCTTTATGAGGTTAATCTTTTAATCATTATTTTTTAAATAAAAATAAAAGGAAATGTATAAAAAATAATTTGATTTTTTCCAATTTTATTTTACATGCTGATACATTTTACAATTTAGGACAAATCTGCCGCAGAATCAATTATTTACTAAGTTGACGCCAAGTTGACGCCAATTACCTCCAAGTTGACGCCAAACGACAGTGTATTGGATTATGGGAGAATTTCCATCGAATGGTTTACTCCATGACACTCTGACGCTTCTACTGGATACATCATGCACTTCTGTGCTCTTAGGCGCATCTGGTATATCTAATAACATAAATAAAAAAATAAACTTCAGTTATTTATTTATATATTTTACTTTATTAATAAAATTAGATTTGATAACATAAAAAAATTCTTTCGGAATTAACATTTTAAATTAAAGTATTATCTGAGAGAAATTCACTCGTCAATGTTTTTAGACAGAGATGTGCCCTTCTTCTTGTTCTCCAGTGGCGCCATCTATGGCAGATAATTCGACTTCTGCCACATACATACTTCGCAGCCCGTTTTACGGGGATTACACATCGACACACCATTAATCAGCAGATCGTAATTTTGAACTGAACCAAAGTATGATTAATCTCTGATACAGTACCCCCAGAAGTATTGATTTGTTATGGGAACTTGGAAGACTTTGTGACCCCGACAGATTTAGTGTACACTATATCTGGTCCTCTAAGTCTGGTACTCTAAATCATCTGGTGGAAATCGAACTAAGGACTACTTAGACGTGACCCAACGCCCTAATAACCAGGCTATCCCGGTTCATTTAGTTGTTATTTTATAATATCCCAACAAAACAGTCAAATGACAATAAAAAAGATGGTATTCAAACTGTTAACTGTGCAAAAAATCGTTTGTTGGCTGTTATCAGCTAATATGGTTAAACAACCAGACTTTTTTTGCTCAAACAAGGCCCAAAGGCCAATGAGAGTCGAGTGCACGTTCTTCGAAAACTTGAAGCTAAGCTATGTGATAAGGATGGTGAATTCATAATTTTATTTTCTAATAGCAGATTAACAATAATCTCATAGTAATATGCATGGGATGAATACAGTATGAAGATATAGCTCCTCACAGATAGGTACATAAAATAGTAGGTGATTTGCTTGTTTTTTACGCACCTTACATACTTTAGCAGAGACAGATAATCTGTTAATCTCATGACCAGCTGAATGAGGGTTCAATTCTCAGCCTTAACACTACAATATTTCATCAATTCTTTCACATGTGGAGTTTTCGAATTTTCTACACTTCTCAATTGATGACCCTGGACTACTGGAATTCGAAACTATCATTCACGCATAGATAGTAGCACCACAATGCTATTTTTCAAAAATTTTCCCGTTTCTTATGATAGACTACTAAATAAGCTGATTAAGCCACTTCTCATGGTTCATTTGACAAAACACAACTCAACCACAACTTAACTCCAATGTGCTCTATCTAAGGAAAAGCCTAGCAAAACCTAACTCTAATGTAACTGGAAATCTGGTTAAATTTTAGTTTTACGATTTTGAAACTATGTTAGTTATAGTTGATTAAAAGTTATGTATTGC
The DNA here is from genome assembly GCF_043381705.1 of Parasteatoda tepidariorum. Taxonomy (NCBI): domain Eukaryota; kingdom Metazoa; phylum Arthropoda; class Arachnida; order Araneae; family Theridiidae; genus Parasteatoda; species Parasteatoda tepidariorum. Next base: position 70,378,702 of record NC_092211.1, on the reverse strand, counting down.
TCTGCTCCCTATTCCCTTTGTTGCTTCTCATTCACCTTGTTTAAATGAAAGTCGACATTTCTTATAACAGATAATTTTATTTAAAAAATGTATAAATATTATAAATTTATGCAAGACAATTTGTTCTTATTTTAATTGCAACGATATGAACGATTAACTAGATTTAAAAAATAATCAGTTGAACTTGAAAAAATTATTTAAACTTAGAAATACAGAAAGTTTGAAAATAGAAGAGAGGATTTTACTTATTAACTATTTATAACGTAACTTTATACCATATAACATTTAAAATTTTAAAATGTTTTCATCTTGAGTCTTTTAAATTTTTAAAAGTCTCGATATGAATGTCAAGATTTATATTTGGTAATCTCTAATCTCTTTCATTTTTTAATGTCTTTCCATTTCTTGCAACTTTTGACATCTTGCCTAAAATGAATTAATAAAATGAGAATCTCGACTAAAAGAATTATTAAATTAAATTATTAAATTTATTATGAAATGATAAATTTGTAAATGAAATTATAGGTGAAATTTTAACTCTGTAGTTGCGTTTCAGTGGGCTGTACATTAATCAAACATTGCATTTTTTTACTAAAAGTATAACAATTCATAAGTCTCGAACCAATAATTGAACGTTAAATTTCTTTAGAGCATCGAACTCCTTGTAATCTTTTAAACGCCCTTGTTTTAAACACCAAGTTTCCATGTTATATAGATTTTGTGCAGCAAAGCAAAATTTAACGCAAAGCAAAAAAAATGTAGAACAAATTCGCGAAAAAAGTACTTCAAATTGTAATAAATTGTGATCAATTTGTTTTTGAACAAATTAGAATATCGAAAAAAACTCTGTGATAAGTTAATAAACAAATTAGAATTTCGAAAAAAACTCTGTGATAAGTTAATAAACAAATAATGGCTGTTTTGGCATAGTAAAATAGCTCTGTAATTGCAGCTCAGTAATAGCTCTGCAATTGCATTCCCGGGGAACGTATAGCGGCCCGTATGGTAATTTTTGTTTCAAGTATTACAGTTAATAAATCTCGAACTAATGATCAAATGTTGAGTTTTTTTATTTTTCATTGTACTTCCTGTACATTTTTCTACACGCCTTTTTAATTTAAAGTTTTTAAGTCTCACAGTGCTTACATAGCAAAACAAAAAGGAACGTTAAGTTGAAGACCCTAAACAGCGTCTGTGGGCCATAACTCTTTAAAACATAGAAATTCTGACTTTTATATTCATAGCTTTTCATACAATTCGTAACTTATTCAACATTTCCCCTCGAAATAGAATTAATTTCGAAGAAAAAAAAGTCATCCGGCGGTAGGAATTAGCTCGCAAACCAATGGCAGATAATTGAAAAACCGACAACTTATCGATATTACCCTCATAAAAAAATGAAGAATCTGTTCTAACAAAGAGCTCTGTCATTAGGAAATAGGAACGGGATACATAAATTATTTATAGAAATGAGATGATTTCTTTACCTTGGATAGTGAGCTGGATATTTTTCGAGTCATCTCCATATTGATTCACGGCACTGCAAGTGAATAATGCTGAATCTCTTTTTTCTACTTTTTCAATAACTAATTCAGATCGTCCGCCAGAAAATGTTTCCGTAGCTGTCTGCGAATACCTGTAAAATTTTACATGCACCTAATTTCTAAGAAAATCTTCTAGAGATGTTCAAAGTAAAAATACATCTAATCATAATTTTAAATGGTAAGTAAGGACGAAAAAAGTAAATTAAGGTTATGAAAATGTAATGCATATATCACAAATTTCGATATTACTTTTTTTTTTCAAGTAAACTTAAAAAGGGAAATAATTTCCTTTTTTTGTCAGATATAAAATGCCGAAAAGCACAACTTTCAAAAGACGTGGAAAGAATTAATACGAAAGTATTGCACCCTACGTTTTTTTGTTTTTGGTTTGACAAAAAATCGAATTTTTTTTCTTTCAGTCCACTTGGAAATCATAAATTTTATTTCATCTTATAAGTTTATTTTTTTTCTTTTCATTAGTTTGTTTTTTGGAGAATCATCGACTTCTTTTGGCTATAAATTTGGCTTGCAACATTCAGGTAACAATTGTAACTTGTTGTGTCAGCATCAACTGCAGTGCTTCAGATGAAAATTGAACACCAACTAGTTGGAAACGGGTCAGAATTTTGATGACTGATGAATCGTAATTTCAATTTGGTGATAACATAGCACAAAATTCTGGTTGTCTCTTGCAGAACACCATTGAAACTCTTATTATTGGGTATAGAATTTTTATTTTGATCCCTTTTAGTAGTCTAAAAGTGGTCCAAATATCTTTTGACGATGATATAGAGTTTACAATATAGTTCAAAAACTATACTTTATCGGTTAAGAAAGGAATGAAACATACATTTTTATCGGGCATCTTCTGTTGATAAAAGTTGAGAACTTTTCGAGAAGTGGTTTAAGTTTCGATTTCAAGATTCCATGGAGTGATTTAAAAAAAATATTCAAGGTTTTGGATAATCCAAAGTTTAGAATGGTTGCTGAAATTATATATACAACATATTCCATGATCATGGCCTTAATAATATGCATTTGATTCTGTCTCTAAATATGTTTATAAAAATATATAACTGCAATGTTGAACTATGTGAACTCGATTAGCCATAAAATCATGCAAATTTCGTATAAGTCTGCTGGTACCTTTGTACCAATTTACCTGATATCTGTCACGGGATCTAAAATTGCGCCATTCTTTTTCCATGAGAATGTTATAGGTTTGTCACCGGAAACTTCACATTCCATAACAGCTTTTTCACCACGTCTTATCGTCATCATCATATATTTAGAATGGAAACGAGGAGTACCTGATGAAAAAATTCATAAAATTACATATATAGTTCTTTCATAGAACAAATGAAGAGTGAAGGTATGCTTCAGAAATATATTTTCAAAAATAGTAACGCTGAGCAATACCTCAATTTCTACGAAATTCATATTAATTATTAATTATTAATTTGATAGGGAAAAAAAGTAATATTACTTGTATTCAAATCTAAATTGATTAATGATTCATGGTAAAATTTATTCGTTAGAATTATGAATGCTCAAAAATTTTCAAATAAATGGCTTTGAAATCTAAATAGTTAAAAATATAAAATTAATTTTCGGAGAACTAATTACAACAATGAATTTTTCTACTTTTAAAGAAGCTTCGAAAGAAAATTCTGAATCTGATATAAAAGAGGAAGCTTTAAAAAAATAGATGGTATCATATTAATTGAGAAAAAAATGGTTCAATGATTTATAGTAACTTCGTTATTAAAAAAATGAAAAATCAATGCTACTTGAGTATCTACAGACCTATATCAATAACAAGAGTTCAAGATTGCATCACAACAATTTTAAGAATTATCCGATAAATTTAAGTAATTGTTATATTTCAATGGAATACTTCATATTTACTTCATTTGCAAAGTAATAATTAAACAAAATAAAAATTGCAATGAGGTTTTTATAAGTTATTATATTAATTTTGCGTCTGTTCGGTCGTTTATGTGGAAATTACTTTGATAGACAATAAATTTTGTTTATAATATTTTTGAAATAATTATATCTTCTATTATCATCAGACACAGATGTCCAAATAAATTTTAAGTACACTTGTTAGAAATTTTGAATGACGAAAAAATGGCAAGTGATGCCCTTTGCTGAAAAAATAACAATAAATAGTGCTTGTTGAAGAAATGATCAGGAAAAGATGGAAGTTTGAAAATCTGTTCAATTGTTCTGTTAAAATTTTGAGTGTTCCTACAAGTCTGAAAAAAAGGCCAACATTTTAGTTAGTTTTAAATTCTTTTCTCAAATATTTGATATCGGGAATTATTGAAATATTTGATCAAATATTTGATCAAAAACATTCTTCTCAAATATTTGATATCAGGAATCATTGAAATATTTGATCAAATATTTGATCAAAAAAATTCTTCTCAAGTATTTGATATCAAGAATTGTTGAAATATTTGATCAAAAATAATCTGCTCATATATTTTATGTCAGGAAATATTGAAATATTTGATCAAATATTTGATCAAATATATTCTTCTGAAATATTTGATCAAAAACAGTCCTTCAATAGGACTGCGAGAGCTCTAGCCAGTCAGAAAGACTTCGGAATATAAACTTCAAGTTCTTTCATCACTGACATGAGGTTTTGTCAATAAAAAAACAATTGAAAAAATAAAGCAATTTTGTTTTATTATTAAACATATTTTTATAATAGATTTGATAATTGATAAATAAGAAATTCTGAGGCTTTTAATAATATAAAAAGTTCTATATATATATATTTTCAAAAAAAGCGACAAATATAGTTGCTCTTATACTTACTATGGACCGAGAGACGGACAACTGCTGTGAGACCAGAACCAACACCATTGCTAGCTTCACATAAATAGTGGCCAGCGTCTAGTGTGTCTAAACTTTGAAAATTCAAAGACCCATTCACCAATGTATGCACATGAGAGTTGCTGACGATTGTTTTAAATAATTTAGGTGACTCACCTGAAATAGCAATATTCTCTTGTTCATAAATTAAAGCATATTTATTAAATTATTAAACATTGTATTTGTCATAATTGCTCCCCTTTGACTCCCAGTCATTCTTCTAACTTTTAAACATGGTTTATATGAGCACATTTGCATAAAAATTATGTAGATTGGATAAAACAAGTGAAAATAAAATTCGAACGAATATTTTTAGTTATTTATTTACTTTTTTGAGTGTTATTCCTTTGCTGTCAAAAAATTGGTTTGCTCTAACTGTCTGACACTTACGAATAGGGAAATATATATATATATATATATATACAGGGTGGTCCCGAATTCATGGTACAAACTTTAATGGTAGGTACAGGACATTGTAACAATGATTTATTGTATAGGAATGTATAGTCGCAAGTGACGCGGTGAGGCGTAAACAGGGGAAATAAAAGGAAAGAGAAATGGAGTGATCGGTTGGTATCATTGCCGGTAGAGGGCAGTAGATGTCTAGCCGCCGTTGAAAATGATGCATCGCAGTAGGGAAAAGCGCCATTCACAAATGTGCTGCCGTAGACGATGGGTNACTAATATTTTACTAAAATTAATTGCAATAATACAAAACTTAATACAATAAAAATCTAAGAACTAGTTTAAGTAAAACTTCAATTTCAAAATGAAAAAGGTGCTAGTTATTAAGAAATATTAATGACCTGAATAAAAAATAAAATTGTGCTACAGAAACAACAAAATTACTAGAAAACTCAACAGTGAATTGAATTAAAACAACTTTTAAGTTTACTAAAAATAAACGTGGAGTAATTGAAAAGTATTTCAAGAAAGAAGTACAATTGCACAAAATACTCTAGCTCAAAATATCATTTACAATTCAAAATAAAATTAAACTTTTTTGAATTAAGCAATATCATACAAATCAACATAAACACGCAACATGAAAAAATCTACAGGTTAAACAATTCAATTTTGAAATTGAAAAAGATTAACTAAAAATGTCAACAGTGTATTCTGACTACAACTAAAGTAATTCTTCAGTAAAACATTACAAGAGTTGTAACATTTTGACAGAACTAATATGGGTGACAATTATTAATTCTAGTACTCATAGAACAAATTAAGCATGATAAACTGTCGAATATATTGCAAAAATAATTTAAAACAATGGAAATAAGCCAATTTTCCTGCATTTTAAAAGTTTTTACCCATTATTCGCCATTTTACCAATTTAAAAAAATTAATTCCTTTATGAAGGATCCTCTAAAATACAGGGTGGTCCCGAATTCATGGTACAAACTTTAATGGTAGGTACAGGACATTGTAACAATGATTTATTGTATAGGAATGTATAGTCGCAAGTGACGCGGTGAGGCGTAAACAGGGGAAATAAAAGGAAAGAGAAATGGAGTGATCGGTTGGTATCATTGCCGGTAGAGGGCAGTAGATGTCTAGCCACCGTTGAAAATGATGCATCGCAGTAGGGAAAAGCGCCATTCACAAATGTGCTGCCGTAGACGATGGGTGACTTTACGTATGCAGAAAAAGCAGACATGCATTACATATACGGTCGTGCAAATGGTAACGGCAGAGCTGTGTTACGAATGTATCGCGCGGAGTATCCTGATCGACGAATGCCGGGTCATAGAATTTTTCAACGGTTACATCGTCAACTTTGTGAAACAGGTGCGTTCGACGTCAACAGACATGACGCTGGTCGATTAAGAGCTGTACGCACTCCAAGGCTGGAAGAAAGCATCTTGAACATTGTGGCTGATAGACCCGAGTCAAGCACAAGACCTGTTGCGCGTGACGTAGGTGTGAGTCATCAGACTGCATGCAGAGTATTAAACGAAAATCGCTTACACCCCTTCCATTTTCAGAAAGTATAAGCATTGAATCCGGCAGATTATCCTCTCCGCGTGAACTTCTGCCTGTGGGTGATGCAGCAATGTGCGTTGCAGCCGGATTTCGTAAGCGATGTGCTATTTACAGATGAAGCGACATTTCCACGCGAGGGTGTCTTTAATTCGCACAATTCCCATGTGTGGGCAACCGATAATCCACATGCAAAGCGTCCACATGCGTTTCAGCAACGTTTCTGTATTAATGTGTGGGCTGGTATTGTGAACGACTTTTGATTGGCCCATACTTACTACCCACGCGACTCAGTGACGGAAGCTATCTTATTTTTCTGAAAGAAGTGTTACCACAACTGCTGCATGATGTTCCGATCGCCATTCGTAACCGCATGTGGTTTCAGCACGATGGGGCGCCAGCACACTTCAGCAGTGATGTACGGAATTACCTGAATGCCACGTTTGGTGCTCGATGGATTGGGCGTGGTGGACCAATCCCTTGGCCACCCCGATCTCCCGATTTATCGAGCCTCGATTACTTTTTATGGGGACATCTAAAGCATCTTGTTTATGAGACTTCCAATTGACTCAGATGAGGATCTCGTCGCTCGCATATCTGTAGCTGCTGCAGGTGTGCGTGAAATACCAGGCATCTTTGAACGTGTACGCCAATCGCTCCACCGACGCTGTCAAGCATGTATCGCTTCTGGTGGACACAAATTTGCACACTTACTGTAAACATGACACTTGTCAACAACGCTTTCGATAAAATCTTTGTTTTTCCTTTCGGCCGTTATTTCTCCTGTTTANTAGTTCGAATAAGCTATAAGAATAAAGCTAGAACTGTGAATAGTTAAACTCGAACAGACTATAGGGAATCAAACTAGAACTATGGATAGTTCAGTTCGAATAAGCTATAAGAATAAAGCTAGAACTGTGAATAGTTAAACTCGAACAGACTATAGGGAATCAAACTAGAACTATGGATAGTTCAGTTCGAATAAGCTATAAGAATAAAGCTAGAACTGTGAATAGTTAAACTCGAACAGACTATAGGGAATCAAACTAGAACTATGGATAGTTCAGTTCGAATAAGCTATAAGAATAAAGCTAGAACTGTGAATAGTTAAACTCGAACAGACTATAGGGAATCAAACTAGAACTATGGATAGTTCAGTTCGAATAAGCTATAAGAATAAAGCTAGAACTGTGAATAGTTAAACTCGAACAGACTATAGGGAATCAAACTAGAACTATGGATAGTTCAGTTCGAATAAGCTATAAGAATAAAGCTAGAACTGTGAATAGTTAAACTCGAACAGACTATAGGGAATCAAACTAGAACTATGGATAGTTCAGTTCGAATAAGCTATAAGAATAAAGCTAGAACTGTGAATAGTTAAACTCGAACAGACTATAGGGAATCAAACTAGAACTATGGATAGTTCAGTTCGAATAAGCTATAAGAATAAAGCTAGAACTGTGAATAGTTAAACTCGAACAGACTATAGGGAATCAAACTAGAACTATGGATAGTTCAGTTCGAATAAGCTATAAGAATAAAGCTAGAACTGTGAATAGTTAAACTCGAACAGACTATAGGGAATTAAACTAGAACTATGGATAGTTCAGTTGGAATATGCTATAAGAATAAAGCTAGAATTGTGAACAGTTAAACTCAAACAGACGATCGGGAATTAAACTAGAACTATGGATAGTTCAGTTGGAATAAGCTGTAAGAATAAAGCTAGAACTGTGAATAGTCAAACTCGAACAGACTATATGGAATTAAACTAGAACTAGGAATAGTTTAAGTTGAACAAGCTTTAGGGAATTAAAATAGAAGTAGGAACACTGAATTAAATTAAACTAGGAATTGTTTAAGTCAAATTAGGAAATTGAAGTAGAATTGGGAGTAAAATTAAACTTGAGTAAGTTGTAGTAATTGGGAATGGAATAGTTCAACTTACTAGAAGACATTTTCCACCTGACATGAGGTAAGGGGACACCGTCTGCTTGACATTCTATTTTGACTGGATGACCGATCACTGCTGCAACATCCGTTGGCTTGATTACCCACCTAGGAGGAACTAAAAGTAATCTCTTTTACAAAATATAATACTGACGTTTAACGCGCATAGCATGGTTTCAGAAAAATAGGCAGGCCATAATACAATTAGACAATCAAAACAATATTGGTTCCTAGAGATTTACGAAATAATGAGCATATTTTGGCTGCAGTGACATTACTGAAGCTAGATAGACTTTGTCTGCAATCTTGTTTAATTTTCCTTTATTTTTCTGGTTCAAATTTTTTAATTTTTTTTTTTAATTTTTCATTTTTAGCATTTTGTTGTAGAGTTACTTTTCTAAATTTCTTTCTCTAAAATTTCCATTCGTGTTCTAAAATTGTTTTTTTTTTATTGTGAAACATAATGTTTTAATATTGGTCACAACTTATTTTATTTTCTAAACTAAGTTACTCTTTATTTTGAAATATTATTGTATGAACCATGCAAGTCATAAGGTATTTTTTAATTTAAAGTTATTTTAAATTATTCAGTGTATTTAAAGATATTATTCTAGAAATTCCTTAGGTCTAGTTATATCGAAGATCATAGTCATTTCTTTCAGTTCGATATAAAACGTGCTTCAAAAATTATTAAAAAATAATCGTATTCCATTTAGAAACAAAAAAAATTAACCTCCGATTCACGTAGAATTACAGATTTACGAATTTTTTTTTTTTTATACATTAACAAAATGATTCGTTTATTCATTGATTCATCGATTAACTGATTCACCCATTCAGTAACTTGCCAATACACTGATACTGGTGAGCGATTCATAAAAATAAATCAAATTACTGAAGATGGAATTCATTACATCTTACCCTGGAATGAAAAAGGAAAAAAAAGCAAAAGAAAAAAATTTTAACATGCATAAAGTGTTTATTATTTTTTTTTTATTTTTTGAAAAACAGGAGAGAAAAAACATGGACAAGAATCCTGACTTAGAGGTTCCTAACACTTATTATTCAGAACTTTGCCGTTCAAAAACAGTTCCCTCTATTCTAATATTATATCAGATTTATTATCAGAAATAATGTTCCCCCTATTTTAACTATATGAGAAGAGTGAGACGTTATATCATTTTTAAACACAAATCATTTTGTGTTAAATAAAATGATTTGAAAACAAGCTTTTAATTATTAACCCAAAATGTTTTCCACAGCTGCGTTGACTGTGTTTTTTGCTGTAACTCTTTTATCAAACAGGAACTTTATATAAAATAACGTTAAGGAATCGAGAAGGATTCAGCCAATTTCAATTAGAATGTTCCTTGAATTCTTAAAAAGCATAAATTGATTATTATATTGTTATTTAAGAATCTATTCTTTTCTGCTTTGGTTTGTTCAAACATAATCATTTTAATTATTGATATAAGTCATATTACATAAAAAATTATGACGTAAAGGGTCAATTATGAACTATACTGTTCGAAAAGTCGGTAGTCAAATGATAGTTTACATATCAAAAGTTGAAATAATTTGGATTGAACTCCAAGTAACCCCATGTCACAGGTCTCATCCTTTGCCTGTTTTTTTCCTTAAATTAAAGAAAATAATTTCGAAACTTTATCAAAACTATGGTTCATATGTGTAATAACGTCGTGACGTAATAGTACATTTTCAAATGGTGATACGTTTCCAAGAAGTTACATAGCTAGTTTATTTACCTTTACGCACAACAAACTCCCGAAACTTATACTACTTTAAATTTACTTAGATTGTTTTAAACTTAAGTGAGAAAATAAATTATCAACAACAAATGCTCTGGAAAATTACCGATTTTCAAGCTAAAGTACCCTAGATTAGTTTATATGCCCTCTTCCATTAGAAATTAACAATTATTCATTTCACATCTACATGTCTTTATCGTAAATTTTTATGCAAGCTTGAAAATAGTATTGAATAAATCAGTTCTTTTCGAATATATTTTAAATGAAAACATGTTTACCTTATCTGAACAATATTAATTTAAAGTCAAATTCTATTTTTTTTTCTTCATTTTTCTATTTAATCAAAATAAAAGAATGCAACTTTATGTTTCATAACCGAAACAAAATTTAATTTCGTTTTGTAAGTAAAATGCGTTCTATTTGATGTTTTTCATTTCCAATACAAATCAGTTTCAAAATATTCACCATAATGAAAAATAATATTATGGGGTAGTATCAATTCATAATTTCGGTTTTATTTTTGTCTAAATATGCTTTTCTATATTTCCAATCTTTTCAACCAGCCATTCATAAAATGGAATCAAATACCATATGCAAGGAGAAAAACCAAATTGAAATATTTATATGCATAAATATTTGTATGGGGTAAAAAGCAATCAAATATTTCATAGATCTGATTGAAATTCCTTGCCATTTTTCTAATGCACAATATGCGAAAAAAATTCAATTTAAAATAATACAGCTCTAATCAATTCTAATCATATGACGTTTATAATATGTTTCCATTAAAATATGTACATATTTGCCAAATAGAAGCGAATTTTATGTATTCCAAATCCAAAACTATAACTTTCAGGTCAATGGATATTAAACATTATTGGATTGCTACCCACATGTAAGAGATTAGGTTTTAGTAACTTTAAAATAATTAAATTACGTATAAAACCAAAAAAAAAAAAAAAAAAGATTCTAGGAAATCATAAGTATAAATTTTCTTTTTGCTAAAATAAATGTTTAATAACAATTTATACATTGTAAAATATATTTATTTTCTTTTTGTGCCAAATTTTGACATAGAGTAAAAAGTTTATTCACTGTAAAAACTGTAGAATAATATCTCTCCAAACATCCTGTTGAACTACGACATAAAATTTCGCAAAAGAACACTCACTATTTTTTAAATTAACACCTTATCGAACGTTCACATACAATTTAAAAGGTGTATGAAATCTCAAAACACCGAAAATGTAAAAAGTCTGCACCGAAATCATGCTCATTTACACCATCCATTAAATATTTTCGCTATCGAAAACTTCTGTCTTGGCACGTTTCGATTCTGTCTGTAATTTTGCTTACAATCAATAACGAGTAGGCGAATGTTTTTGGCTGTCTTCAATTTGCTTTCATCAGTATCTCATCATTTTTCAGTTCTGTAATAAGGATAGTTATATTTTAATTTTAAAGTGTCTGTAAACTATACTAACTAATTTAATACTGCTTAATTTCTATCCGCTTCTGCTCTGTTCAGCCTAGTTCGAATTCGTTTTAATATTCTCTCTGCTATGAGTATGTTTTATTTACGAATTCATTCTACTTTAAGAATAAGAGCATATATGCAACCAACATTTCTGATTCATACTTTACATTGTCAAGTAAAAATATCTTTACTGAATCCTATGTGTATCATATCTTACTGCAATTATAAATTTTTTGTTACTAAGTAGCAAACATGGCAGTTGTGGCGACTACTTTACACTAAGTAGTGGAAAGAACATTCTCGAACAGCACTTTTCATTTTTTTTCGGCTGTGAAATCCTCAATGATTTACCTACTTTCGGCGAAGCCCCGAGGCCTAGCCAAAAGCCCCGAGACTTAATGAATAAATTTATTTAGAAATTGTGAATATATAAGAAAAAAATATTGTAATTATTTTAAAAATAGTTGAAGATTTAAATTTTAAATTTTTATTAATTATTTTAAAAATACGTAATGATCTCAATTTCAAATTTTTTTTTAATCTTTTAAAAATATGAATAATTTGAATCTTAAAATGTTATTAATTATTTTGAAAATATTAAGTGAATGAATATCGAATTAAATTTTTTTATCATATCGTTTTATCAATAGTAATAATAAAATTGAGTTTCACGTAAGATAGTTGAATTGAAAGTTCTGGAGCAGCATCTAGTCTACTGCTTAATTTGATTTTAATGCATGCATAAACTGAAATTTGATTTTAACGCATGCATATGCCGAAATGAATGAAATGAAATATGGTTTCCTTTAAAATAAAAACAGAAAAGGAAAGGGAAAAAAATCGATGAAAATAGTTATCAAAGAAACAGATTTGTTTAGGGAATTTTATTAATTTTATTCGATAGAAGATACTTATGGAATTTCTCATAAATGCATATCCTTTTCGTAATTCATTCATTATATCGTTATTAGAAAAATATTGTTTTGAAATTTCTTTTTTTCACAAGAATTTCAGTTAAATAATTTCTAAAAAATTGCGGAAATGTTAAATAAATATTAAATAAATTGAAATAATTTTTTTTCGAAAATCATAACTGGTTAAAAACAAATTATTTTCCCCGGGACTCAAGGGTTCCGTGGAATACAATTTGCGAACTGCTGCTCTAGATTTTCACAAGACCAGGAACATCCTTAATTTGCAGTAGTGCAAAACCACTTTGGAGTAAAGTAGATGCAACCATGTTCAGATTCTCAAAAATGTTACTCAGTGTTGAAGAATTTCTTAAATGAATGTTTGTTTTTGTTTCCTCTTTCTATTTTTCTGCAATTTTATTCGGAAATGAATTTTATTTCTTCAATTCGGAAATGAAGTTGACAGGAAAAAGCGTTACAGCAATTTCTCGTAAAACTTATTTCAGGTGTGATTTTTCTAGTAAGCTGAAAAGTAATCCGTAACACTAATGAGTCATTTCTAACAAATTTATTAAAAAAAAATCTGATTTGCTAACTTATTTATTTTTCCACCTCGTATTAGACATACACCGTCTTATAGAAACAAAGAAAATAATCTTCTACATCTAGAGTTTTCCAGGACTTTCAAAATTTTCCAATGAAATGGAATTCCCTTTTATATATCGCTCATCTTAGACATAATTTAGTGTGCTTTCAGAGAACAGGAAACTTACCTCTGAATTAATGCATAGTTCCTTACTCGATATAAAATAATTCAAAATATAAAATTGTGGGATTTAAATTGTCTTTTTCTTTTTTAGTTCGCTTAAAACACAAATGTAACTGATTCTATCACGTTGCCATAAAATTTATTTAATAAATTATATAAATAAAAATTTACACAAACCTTTTACGGTGAGTATGGCGCTGTGAGAGGTGGTTGAAACATCGTTACGAGCTACGCAAGTGTAATTTCCGTTGTGCCTATAGCTCAAATTCTTGAGTGTCAAAGTGGATACAAAATTTTCATCCGCATACACTAGTATTGCATCAAGGTCTCTTGCATCGAGGGGAGAGCTGTCCTTAAACCACGTAGTCGAAAGTGGGCCATCTCCAGCAATAATGATGCATGTTACTGCAGTCCTCATTCCTTCATGTAGATTATGCGGAAAAGAAAAATTTGATATCCTTGGTCCAGCTGTAGAGAAGGAAAAAAATTCTTTGTTATTCAAAAGTAAGGCGCAGCATGAATTGTTCTCGAAACCCAATGTTTTCTAATTATATATGAAGGGCTTTTATGTTTTGTGCTGCCATCTAGGTGAAATTTTGGAAACTTGTATTATACTTTCCTGGAAACCAGAACTTAGTTCACTCAGTTTAAAACTCTGTTTCTGTGAGAACGAACTTATATATTTTTCACGAATTAAGTAAACACAGATTATTTACTCCTCTCAAAATTTAGCAAATAAAAAAGGAATTTCCATGGAAAAACTGTAATAAAATGGGCTAATATTCATTTCGAAACATATGACGGACGCTACACTTCACAAGACAGTCATAATCAATTGAGAAGAAAAGCAATTCTCAGTCCAATCATCAAATTAAAAGTGTACGGCAACGTGCTTATTCACCAAAATATTTTGTGAGAATTAAGTAGAACGTATCATTTAAGTTATTGACCAGGTATATAATTAAAAGATTTAAATATACTACAGTCATTTCTTTTTTATCCAATTGCACTTGAATATTTGGACTTTTATTGCTATGTCCTTCCTCTTATTCTGTAAGGAGCTTCTTGTTTTATTCCCTAACTTATATTAGATTCTGAAAATACTTTCTTGGATACCGCCGTAGAATTCGATCCATATAGCATTGTAAAGTTGATTTTAGTGTAGCATAAACCTTTATCATAAAAATCCGACAAGATTTATAAATTAGCAAAACCATGCAAGCTTGAAAGAATGTTAAATTTAATTATTCTAGTTTACGTGTAATGAAGTTCACCTTTAGCTTGCATAAACAGCCTTTATATATCTAGATTTAAACTAAAAACATTACATATAACCACTAAAAAATGTACCGTTTGAGAACTTCAACATACAGAAGGAAAAGAAATTCGCCTTTGCAATAAAAGCCAAAACATTATATATTTTGTAAAAGTTTATATGTGCCTTTATCCAATATTTAAAATTAAAATATTAGCAACATTTCTGTCTCATAAGTAAAATTTTTAACCAGTCAAACTTATTTTGTCAATTATAAGAAACCACAAATCCAAACGTTTGTTGTAATGTTGCTTGTTATCTGAAAAAGGCATCACATTTAAAAAAAAAAGTGCTCTTTGACCCTTTGGCTACTAACGGGACTCATTTGTCCCAACAATGTTTAAAAATTACTAATGGACATATGTATCCCACCATTAAGTACGCTCGGGACATATATATGTCCCAGCCTCTAAATTGATAACCGCTTGTCAGAAAAATACCAAATACTATTTTGGATTACCTATTTTGTCCACTAAATACCTATTTTGTCCTTTTGAATAATAAACGGGACAAAAAAGATCATTTTTTTAAAATTCGTAGTCAAAGGATTAATGTATTAACTAATTTTACAACAAAATAGCTTAAATTAAACTACTACTTTTTATTCAATTTCTCCTGATAATATTTTTAATAGCTAAAATAGAAGTTTGCTTTTATCTTTCATTCGAAACAGAGAGTCGACAGAGCTTAAGATAACATTAAGTTCCAAAGCTGCGTACCCAGAAATCAGGAAAACTAGAGAAGATCTGATTATATTATAGTGGATCAGGATTTACAATTGCGGCTTAAAACAGTTAAATTGTACGTAATTAACAGTGTGCTTGAAACTTCTCCCTTCCTGACTTGGGAATGCATTGCAACGGGGAAACATTTAGAGAAATAGTTAGAAACAGAGTAAATTACTGGGTTTTATTAGCTTCCTAATGGTACTTTCTCTATCTTAACAAGAACATAGCTACCCTCCACTAAGTAAAGCTTGTTAAATACCCTGTAATTGTTATGGCAGGGGAAGATAAATATCTTATGGTTGCGATTATGTTAAATTGTATCCGGCCATTTAGACTTAACATTGTGTGCAAACTACAAGACATTTTTAAGCATTTTAGGTTAAGTAATCTAACTTGTGCTTTTAATCTAATTTAAATTTAATGCCGCTAATATTAAAAAACAGAGGGAATGATTGCTTGAAATTTTCGGAATTTTAATAAGAATTAACTTTACTGAAAATATATTCTAACGTTAGGAGCTATGAAAATGTGTTATTTTTTATTCGTTTATGCAATCAAAACAGATTTTGAAATAATATTATTACTTAGTTATAAATTTATTTCTAATTATTTATAATGTTTTTGAATTTTAAACGGCGATTCTTAATTCATACTAAATCTTCTTTTAATATGCGCTTAATTTATAATAAAATAAATGCAACTATTGATTTTGAGTTGAATGAATATATAGTACAACGAGAAAAAATAAAATTATTGTACTGCATAATAATGACATTTCTGATAAAAAAAATAATTTTGGTTAATTTAAACTATTCGATTTTCAAAATCCTAGTATTTTATGATATTTCATAAGTAAGTCTTTATAAATTATATTAGATGCTACTACTGTGCTCTTATAAATGAAGAAAAAACTATTAATTTTAAAAATGGTTTCATGTGATTAAATCTTAAATGTATTGATTTTATCATCCGTTAAAAATATTATCAACTATTAACTTAAACTTAAACGCTTTCTTTAATTAAATAGAACTTGATTATTATTGAAAATTAATAAACTATAATTAAATTAATAAATTATAATTAAATTAATAAACTATAATAATGGTATTTCTGATTAAAAAATATTTTTGGTTAATTGAAACTACTTGTTTGATGATTTTTCCGTTTAATGGCAACGGTTTACCGGAAGTTCTGGTTTCAAAATCACATTTCTTATTACCACACATTTCGTAAAAAATACAAAACTGAAAAGTAAATTATCCAAATAAATGGTTTTTATGCCCTTCTCTAAGGTATCATGATAAAATAACTAGATTTTACCATATTTTCCAGATTTTTATCACTTATTATAATGCCGAATTTTATTGTTAATTTTACCAAAATAATTACTAAAGCCCTTCCGTAAAAATTACCAAGCTTTCTGATGTCGACTATGCTTTGTTTTCTCAGTGTATGCTCGATTTATATAACTGATATTTTCTATTCATTGATAATTCTCATTATTTTGTTAATAATGAGTGCTTGAATATGAAAAACAAATATTGTTGAGAAGTTCCTTATTTGTGCTGATTATATTTAGCTTATCATTAACCCCACAATAAGAAGCACATACTGCAAAGATAGTTGAAAGAAAGAACATGCATACATCGGATGGAATTCGAACCCGATACCCTTTTGATATAAGCTCAGCTCCTTGACCACCATTCACCGGGTCGGCAAATTCCTTTCAGCAACAAACCCTTATGGGAAAAGGGGTTATGAAGGCTACGGCGCTATAGCTTCGTATTCAACGTGGTCAACATTGCGCATAAGAAACTTTTATTTCACAGATAAGTATCTTTCTTATAGATTCATATTAAGATATTGGATATATCAGCTTGAACTAGCGAACTGAAGTTGGGTGATCTTAAAATCTTCCCTGGGGATCAAAACAGAGATCTACACGATTACAGACCATTATTTTAACCATTCAGCCATCGCGACTCAACTTCCGAGTACAGTAATTGTAAAAATAAATTATTAATGAACTTACTTCTAATAGAAATTCGGAAGGTTCTAGAAACTGGTGCACCTTGAGGACTCCGTATCTCACAACTGTACAAACCACCATCTTCATCTGGCTTGATGTCAGTTATTAATACGGTGCCATTCTGAAACACATGTTGCCTTTGGTGGGTTGGCAGTACTTCTCCATCTAAAATATCATAAAGAAACATCATAACTGCGTACTTAAAATACAAAAAAGTAAAATTTTAAAAGTGTAACTTTTTCTCTTTCTTCCTTCTATTTTAAGTTCATTCTGATAAGCCAGAAAAAGGGAGCTTCTTAATTATCACCTTTAACCCCTTCGCTCTGGGGCTCGTCAAATTCGCGGAGTAAGCTTTCGTCTCCTACTTCTCGTACTAGTGATATTTCCGGGCATATAGTTGCATCTCTTGTGTCCGGAATGTTTTTATCTCTTATTTTACACACTAGATGGTTGCGCCAGACTATTTTTACGTTACTGAAGATTATTAGTTTATTTTAAACAAGACGCCAGCGCAATATCCAATTGCATGTATTTGTGGTATGTATTTCGTACTCTTATCTTAGCTACGTATACGTTATGTGAATACTCGTGGTTTGTGTTCCGAGTTAAACTATTTATTTTCAATATAATGTATTTTGTTATTGTGTATAGAGTTAAAGTTGCATGGTATATATGGAATTTTAAATTTCAAACTAAAAAAAAAAATAAAAAATGAATTCATATATTGCGCATTGACCATTTTTATATAATTTTCTTGAATAAAGAAAAGGCACTTTTATGATCTTTTTCCTTAAAATAATAAGATATTTAAGGGGTTGCTTTTAGTTATTGGAATCCTAGTTAAAAATTTAGCAAAGAAGGTATACACATTAGTAGGCAAAAGCAAATATTTAGGTGCGGAAAAAAATCTTGCCGGGTTAAAAATCTAACAAAAATAGCACTAGACCATATATGGCAGTACTTTTACTTTCGTTACTTGTACCGTCGGTACAAGTAAAAAGTACGTACTTTTACTTGTACTTGGTTACTTTTTAAATTTAGTACTATATATGCATTCACAGCTAACTTCGTGTTTGAATACCTTGACCTCCCGTGGAGCGCTTATTCAGCGTGGATAAGCACGTTCTGAGAAATTCTCGCAACAGACTCAGTGACACCACTTTCGAAATGCAATTATTTTGCAAAATGAATAAAAATATTAATTAGCTTGTTATTTTCATTCATTTTCAAGTTTTATGCATTTATTTAATACATTGTAAATAAAAAATGTTGGATTTTGTAATTAAGTTTTTTAATTTTCTTTTTGAACTCCCTAATAATACATTAATGACTTAACACATTTTTTACTAAATACATTTTTACCTAGTACATTTTTTACTAAAATTATGTTTATGCCCGACCTTATCAAACAACGCCCAGTCAAATCTCTAAGAACTTCAGAACTATTTGTGTTATAGAAAGCTATTATAATTACTATTTTAACTCTTGAAAACTCGAAGGTATTAATTTAGCCGCTGATACTAAAATTCGTTTACAAATTTTAATTATTCCGTTAGGCAGAAATGTTCGGAAAATGATTTTCTCGCATGACTTCAGCATTAGCCATTGTTACAAATAAAACTGTAGACTGTTCTGTTTCAACTTATACTGCACATTCAATTATTTTTTACTAGCTCAAAGATCACAAAGCTATCTGAAACCCCGTGTTTGCTTTGTTTATGTTTGTGCTTTTAAAACGCGTTTCTATAGAGTAAAACAATTTTAAATCAATGGTAATTTAAATAAATAAAAATGATAAACTAAAAATTAAAATCAATAGATAAAATTTCTTCTTCATGCAAATCCATTAAAAGTTTGATATTGAAATTATATTTGATTTTAAAATTATATTATACGATTATATTATAAAATTATATTATAATATTCCGCATTTAAAAATAAATTAGTGTTCATAACTTTCAAAATTAAAAATAATTAAATAAATAACAACAATTTTACAAAAACATTAAAAAACATAAGAATATTATTCACTAAAATTTTAGGTTACTTTGAATTTTCGGTTTCCTAGAAATGTACTTTTAAATCGTTACTTTTTTCGTTCAGTACTTGCACTTTTACTTGTACTTTTTACTCGTTACTTTTTAAAATAAGAACTTTTTACTTTTTACTCGTTCCTTTTTTTAAAAATACTTGTACTTCTACTCGCTACATTTTAAAAGTAACGTTGCCATATATGCACTAGACACACCCTTTCTC
This sequence comes from Parasteatoda tepidariorum, assembly GCF_043381705.1. NCBI lineage: Eukaryota > Metazoa > Arthropoda > Arachnida > Araneae > Theridiidae > Parasteatoda > Parasteatoda tepidariorum. The sequence goes on along the minus strand of NC_092211.1, from coordinate 70,359,079 downwards.
GCTTGATAAACTTAAATATATGCAATTTTGAAAAAAATAAATAAAATGAAACATTTCAGACGACAGTTGCTTGAATAGAATAGTATTCCATGCATTTAAATATAATATTTTGAAGTTTATACTGCACAAATATTATATTTTAATAAAAATGAATATCCAATATCAGTTTGGAATCTTATGCATAGAGAAGTATTTATTTTTTTACGAATGAATTGAAGTTTTACTTGAAAACTGAAAAAAGGAACTCATTTAAGTGAGGTCCATTATTCCTGTCATTGTGTTTAGACATTTTGCAAACACGTAAAACTTTTCAAAACACGAAGATTTTTTTTTTATTTAGTACAAAAGATTAGTAAGAATCCTTTAATTTGGAGGGAGAATATTTTTGAATGCATTCATAAGATGTTTATTGGTTCTAATAAAATGAACTAATTCGCAAGATGCCAGATCTCTGTATTCGTAATGTAATTCCTATCTCCCCAATTTTAAAGTAAAATCAATTATAGTTGCTTGACAACTTAAATAGTATAGCATATTTTTTCATGAAATTTGTTTAAATAAATTAAAAATGTCAGTACATTAATGCTAAACTTTCTTAGAATTGATTAATAAATATTTTATTAAAATACTTTTTTTACCATATGAAAATGTTATACTGAGAAACGAAATTGTAAAGTAAACATTTTTATTTATTCGAAGTTTTTGAGATTTCTCTTGCAGGACTTTTCATGGGTTTAAGTGTCAAGGAGTGAGTAAGCGAGATACATTTTATTTTATATAGACAAACAAACTTTTATCCTCAAATCGATTTATATAATTATACGGGAATTCCTGTTATGGCAGTCCATATTACAGGTTTTTTAAGTCGTTGCGGAAAAGGAAGTTAAAAAAGTTCACTACTGGCCATTAAAATTGCTACACCAGGAAGGCGACGCACAACGAACATGAAATTTGCAGGGAGGATAAAACATGTTGTGGCATGCAAATAATTAGCTTTTCAAAGCATTCATGCAAAGCAGGCAGCGCTAGAGACACCTACAATGCGTAGAAAAGAAGTGATTTGACAGTAAGTTTCTCATACAGAAATTTAATTTGAGCATTGTTCTTGGATAAAAAAGTTTTTGTTATGCCTCATGTAAGAAAGAGAAATGCCTACCAGCTCGTGTCTGAGTTCGAGCGAGATCGAACTGAGGCCTACCGGGATTACGGTTTATCGTACCGAAGTTAAGAAGAAGTGACAACACTAATAAAATTGATAACATTTAGATTATAATATGTGTTACTCGTGTACCTTTATCAAAATTACAAATCTATAATTATTTTCCGAAAAAATCCACGTTTTTTCTTCTGTGACAACTCCCAATAAAAACTTACCCACGCAATTAGAACACTGTCATTGTCAGTGTCACTAATTTGTCAATTTTCACAACTTCATTGACATTTTTGGCAGCAAACGCTTATACCTTCCCGACAATTTGAGGCTCTAGGTAAATTAGGAAGCGAGATTCATCAAAAATTTACCCGAATTTATTAAAAAAAAATGTCCTAAAAAATGGTACCTGATGGATGATTTTGATTTTGATATATGAATTAATCAACTTTTTTCTAGAAAATCACAGTCATCTAATGACAGAAAAATGTGCAAATGAGTTTTGTAATGTAATTAGTTATGTATTATATAAGAAATTTGTTATCTTCTTTCTTGGTCTATATTGAAATACACCCTTTCAAATTATGTAAGTATGTTACATTTAAATATTTAAAATTAGTTTTAGAGATAAAAGTTATTTTTGCAAATTTAAATTTCCTTTTAAATTTTTGATGAAATTAAATTAAATTTGCTTGTTTTGAAAATTAAAGACGGCAAATTAGTGACTTCAAACTCTCAAGGATGTCAAGTCATTCAAATAAATCAAATCAAGTTTTCATAACAGTTTTTCATAAAAAAAATTGAAGATGACAGGCTAGTGGACAGATTATGAGTCCTTAAATCAAGTTCAAGTTTTATTTCAAAGTATTTCAGAAGAAAAAAACTATCGTTACACCAATTATTTACATAAAAAGTTCTTTAATCGTTACTTAAAAAATTTATAATGATTAAAGCTCCATTTTTGTTTCATTTCATTTTATTTCAAGTTTTTTTTAAATTGTATACGTAGACAAATTTATTATATGTTATCCATTTACACCATTACATAATTTTTCACAATTTTCTACAATTTCCTTTCTTTTCAGCAAATGTACAATTTACCCCACAATTTCAAACAGCACTTTTACCAAACACAAAATAAAACTATTGCATGTTTCTATAAGGTACGATTTTAAAACCAATATGGATATGATAATTTTTTTTATCAAAAATTCTTTTAAAAAGTTCAGAACTCCCATGTATGTTCAGGTAACAAAAATATTGAAATAGAAAAAGTTGAAAATTACTTTAGTTCCCAAGGTATTTATTATGCAAGCAGAAGCAGCATGTGTGAAATGAATTCTCACTACTTATGATAAAGTCAAATCTATAATATGCTAGATAAATAATGCATGAGACAGTCAGAAATGGTGATGAGGAAGAAAAAAAAGATAAAAGGTTTTTATAAAATTTTACTTACAAAGCAATATCGCTCTTTTTTTTAAAAAAATATATCTATACGTTTACTCTCAAGTAAAATTGTTTTTGCCTTTTTTATGAACACCCGTAATTATTATCTAAAATAATTAAGAAAGGGAAACTTGAAAATTCGCGGTGCATTGGAGGAATTAAAAAAGCAATCTATAATTGCTTTTAAAAAAATATTTTTATTTTCATTTCATAACTAACTTGCATTTTTAATCAAAACGGAGTGAATTAATTCAATTTATTATTAAAAATTAAAATCCTTTTATATTTGAACTTTTGTATAACATTTATAACATTTAAATAAGAATTACTTACGTTAAAAATGTGCCAGTTTTTGAATCAAACAGATAGGGCAGAACATTAAATGAATTTTTCATACAACTATTTTCTTCTTATATAATGTAATCAAAATTGTTATTTGTAGCTAAATATATTTTATTATTTTTCTTTTTAACCCTTAATATTAAAGGAATTTTTCACATGAAATTTTTTTATTTTATTTTCATAATGTAATTGTATTTGTTATTTAAATCCAAGGATTCCTTATTATTTGGCTTGCAACTTTTATACTTAGGTTGAGATAGACTGGTTGGTCGGGTGTTGAACCCATGTCCTAGAAGTTATGGGTACGATTTCCACTAACCGAGGACAATGGTGATTGGTACCCGTCAAATCTGTCGGGGTCACAAAGTTCTCCAAATTTCCGTCCAAAAAATCAATACCTCTGAGGGTATCGGATCAGTGATTGAAGAGCTTTAGTTCAGATCACAATTATTATCTGTGAATGCATGGATGGTGCGCGAATGTATCCTCCCAGTAAAACCAGCTGTGATGTACGTGTGTGGCAAATTCTTGTCCATAGATGGCGTCACTGCTAAACAAGAAGAAACTTACCCTTCTTCTTTAAAGTGGACATGTCAGTATTGACAAGAGACGCAAGACAACAATAACCCCAACACTTAAGTGCCCAAGATACATTAGAACCAAGTAACTCAGGGGTTAAAAAATATCTTAGTTCACAGCTTATGGTAAAATAGTTTACCAATAATAATTTACTATAGTCCTTACTCATTTCAAAGTTAAAGAATGTTTTTTTATTTTTTATTTTAATGTCCTGTTAATTTGCGATCGATGATATGATCACAGTTTTTGTAAATAGGAATGGGATTTGTGGAAGAACATCATATGTTAACCCATCTTTATTGTTTTTACTTTTTTTAACCACTAGTTTATTTTACATTTACCAAATACGACCTTCATATTCAGGAAGTAAACAACTGCTTTAGCAATGACGCAGCACTCTAACAAAAAGAGTTTGCAATGGTTATATATATATATATATATACAGAGAGAGAGTTTACTTCATATATAAGCATTTTGTATAATAATTTAATATCTAGCATAAAACATTTATGTGCTTAAAATCCTCTTAAATTTCATAGTTTTTGGCCCATAAATTTAATAATATTTATTTTTATTTAAGTGTAGATAAAATGTGTAAAATGCACCTTACCTCTTTTCCATGCAATTTCATCATATGGGTAACCACCGAAAGGACATGACATTCTAAATGAGCCTCCAGCTAAGGCAGTTAAATTACTCAGCGGTCTGATGAAAACAGAACCAAACACATTCAGTCTTCTGGAGTGAGATGTACTTCCAGCTTCATTAAAAACTGTACACGTGTACACTCCACTGTCTGTCACATCAGCTGACGTTATATTGACGTAGCTAATAACGTCGCCACCTGTACTCAAATACGTGCTCACCACGATACCTGGTCTTGAGGACAGTGTCCATAGTCCATCCAATGTCCATTTCACTTGTGGAGTGGGATTTCCGTTTGATATGCAAAGGAGAGAAACGAAACTTCCAGGGCGTACTGTTTTCTCTGGAAACGTTAGCTTGAATTGCGGTGCGAGGTCTGAAATAAAGAAAAACAGTCAGTGTAAATATTTACCTAAACCAGTTAATGTTCAGAGCATCTGACTCGCATATATTCATTCTTAATTTTTTTTAAAATTTTTAATTGTGAAAAATAAAGAAGTAAAAAAAAGAACTCCTTAAATTTCAAAAATCATACATTATAATGTAGTTAGAATTTAAATTTAACCAAGCTTTTTTGAAAATCCTTGAAACGATAACTACATTGTGAAAAAAGTAGGGTCAAATGTATGAAAATATGGTGAAATTTGTTTTATTTCTTGCTCTATGGGGACTCTAAAAACCTCTGTAATTTTTACCATAGCGCTTTGGAAATGGTTCAGGTGAAATTAACAATAAAATATGGCTTTATTATAAGTGATGGAATTTGGTAAATGTAGTAAAATATGATAATTTTATCATGATACCTTGCAGCATGCCGAAGAAATCATTTATTCTATTTTATTTATATTTCAGTTTTATATTTTCTTACAAAATATGTGATATTATCAATTATAATTTTGAAAATCAGGATTTTCCGGTATACTTCTAACATAAGTTATCAAATCAATAGTTTAAATACGGTATATTTTGGTTTTTATTACCAGAATTATGTTTTTTTTTTACCAGAAATGTCATTACCATACAGTATGGTAATTTTACCGGAATTTTTCTCTCCTTGCAAGAATGTCCTTATTGAACCGATTGCTTAATATTCAACAGCTTCTTGTTTTAAACTGTTAAATTTCTTTTTGTAAACATCAGGATTATTTATAGCCCATATTTTTCAAAAGAAGTTCAGCTGATTTATTGGCAGAAGATGGTTTCCTAGTCTTCTTTAGAAGAAAAGTCTTATAAATTTTTACGGCTTATTTTGCTTGAAAGTGAAAACTAGTCTTAATGGTGTTGATCCAACCACACTGAAAATATTCGAAAGGTTTCCTAAAGGTATTTGGCTCAATTTTGTAAACACACCTGAAAAAACTCACAGGTATTTGGCCCTTCAAAAAATTGGTTTTTAATAAAATATAAAAATAATTAAAAATCTGAAAGCGTTTTAGTTGTTTTCTGAGTGTCATTTAACTACAGTTTTCATTTAATCGAAATATTTTCTAGAAAATCTTCAGAGTTTTGTTCACTGTGTAGAATTTCTGATTAAATAAAGGTAGGTTTGTGGTACCAACACTTTGAGTGCACCATCTGTTAAATGTTTCTTACCGCAAAATATTATATCATAATTTTTACTGCATTATTTATTTAATTGGAGTGATTCAGTTGTTTTACGGAAATTATTAAATTTTAAAAAAAGTTTTTTTTTTGTTCTGTAGCATGTCCTACTTACAATGGATTTTAGATTTTACGGTATTAAATATCAGCACCTTGAATGCCAGTATTTTGAACCGTAATTTGATCTGGAAATTTTTGCTGTGTATTGGAACTCTTTTGCTAAATGTACCAAACTTTACCACTTCTACCAAATTTTATAACACATTATAGGACCGTATTTTATCGTTAATTTCACCTAAATCAATACCAATGTTCTTCCGTAAAAATTACTTAAAATTTTAGTGTTCCTAGAAAGCCCAAAACTTTGCTCTTTTGCTTTGTGTATTGGAAAGCTAAAAAATGTAGCACAATTAGCTTTAAAAGGTTTTTTTAGTTGGTTTATATGACCTAAAAATAGATCACTCTTATGTTAGCCAGTTGACTTGACCAACGCTTGATGGTAGATATGAAGTCAGAATTGCAAGCTTTTTATAGCGAATAAAAGAAATGAAAAAAATCTGCAAAATATATTAATTCTTTGAAATAAGCATTAAAAAAACAAGGAGGTGAAAAGGAATGGGCGTTAAAAACTTTTATACCATTTGCAGTTTCTTTTAGCATCGTATTCTGGCGCAACTGCTGATTAAAGTGCAGAGAAATTCCAAGTTAAAAAATTTAATTTCTTCCCTTTCTAAATGAAAGGAAATTATTATCTAAAGTATAAAAAATAAAAAGACGCCCAGTGGCTGAACGTGCCACAGGTCCCTGGTTCAATCCTCAGGCCGGGCAAGGTTGACTCAGCCTTTCATCCCTTCAGTGGGTCGATGAATGAGTACCAAGCATGCTTGGGAACTTAACACTGGGGTTCCGCGTTCGGCTGACCACCTGACCGGAACATCTGCTCCTGCACCCCAAACCCCAAGGTCAAGAAAACTGAGATGGGCACAGTAGGCCTTGGCCCTCTAGGGCAGTCGCGCCACTGAGTTTAGTTTTAGTTTACAAAAAATAAAAAGGCAAATGAAGATGTTTTTTTAAGTTATCCTGGATAATTTCATATATTCGGGGTGTATTCACAGCTTTTTCCGTGTATATTGGGTAACAGAAATCCGATCGAAAAAATTTATATTTTTAGAAGTTATCTACACCTCATTTCCCCATTTATCTACAAAGTACAAACACACTGCTTACCTTGCTGGTTTTCTGGCGAAGTACAAACCACGAAAATTTTTATAAATTTGAAAATAATTGTATAGAAAGAACAGACATTCCATGGAATGATTGTAACTCTTTAGACAAAGTATTATATATGAGAATCATTGTGTATATGTGCCTATTTATTTTTCATTATAGTGAATGCTTAGAGAATACGGGAATCAATACTCGTTTCATGTCGAGCCGGTTTATTATTGGCTATTTTATACAGCACGAAAAAAAAGTATGGTGAAAGCTACCAGGATATGGTAACATTTACCGTGTTTCGGGCTTTCTAGAAACACTAAAAATTTCAGTAATTTTTACGGAAGAATATTGGTAGTGATTTAGGTGAAATTAACGATAAAATATGGTCCTATAATGTGTTATAAAATTTGGTAAAAGTGGTAAAACCAGAAATGTTAATACCATTCAATAAAATAATTTTTTTTCCGTGTAAAATGCTTAAGCTAGCAATCATTTCAAATGTTTCCGGACGATTTCAGACATTCTATACAATGACTAGGCATTCTATAAAATGTCGAATTGCATACAGTTACAGTATCACCTCTATAAAAGTACATTTACCTCCTATGACGAGCCTCGCAGATGCCTGAGACGAATAGTAATCTCGGTAAACGAAGCACTGATACATTCCCGAGTCTTGCCTTCTGGCCTGTATGAGTTGGAGAGTGGTCGGGGACGGAAACAAAACACGTGAGTCGGTGGCTATAAATCTGGCATCCTTTTTCCAAACAACACTCCCGATTGGTTGACCCTCAACTGAGCAGTTGAAGAGTCCACTCTTTCCAACATCAAGTTGCAACTCTTTCGGGAATATGTTAACTCTTAATGGTTCTGTAAATACAAAAACAATTCCGTAAATGTTTCTAGAAATAGATTACTGAATACACTTCATTTCCTTCATGAAACACAAAGTTGGTAATGGTTCTAAACAATATTCACGAATCTGTTTCTTTTCTTACACGAATATTTTATGTTCTAACCGAGGTTGAACAGCCGACCCAATTCTGAATTTACGATTATCAATATTAACTCAGTGAGCCTTGTGATTCTGAACTCAACCCAGAAGACAAGGGAATTCAAGCATATAAAAAAAACAAGCCTTCGTAAAGGACTTTTTGATAGAACTAACCGGCATTTGCGTTATATGGAGAATAATTTCACACGGTTAGGCGAATGATACTTTAATCTATTATCCGTCTACCACGGAATATCATTTTACATTAGCACTCACTCATTTTACATTAGATGGTCCGGTGAGAGCCGGGATCAGAATTCGTATCAACCAACCATCGCTGGGATTCAAACCTGGCTCCCCTCATTGGGAGGTGAATTTTGATTTCAAATTGTGGTAAATTTTCTTAAAACCATTTAAACATACAACCCTAGCCAAGAGTAGAATGATCCAAAATGCTCAGAAAGCAATTTTACATAGAGAGCGTATTAGAATTTACAGACCATTAACGTTCTATCTGATGAAGAAATCTAATTTACAACATTCTGTCTATGCTAATACTTTTGATCAATGTGACATTCAACATGCCATTTATTTTTGTTTGAGTCACCAAAGAGGTGTAAGTATTAGTTATAAATTTATTTCTCGAGATGTTTTTCTGATCCAATCATATATTTTATTTGCCCTGTATAGTAAGTAATTACACCAAATATAACGTATGTTAGATCTACATGTGTTCTAGAAACATTTGAAGTATTTAATAAGTATAATAAAAATGTAACTTTTTATTTTAAAACCAATTCCGCGCAGTTCTTAAAAATTTCAAGAAGAAGAACAGAATCATCAGTCATCTATACGTTTGAAATTAGGTAAAAGGTTTATTTGTTCAGGAGATAACCGAGATTGAAGAGTTCTTCATTATTTTAAAATAGTTTCCATGATCCAACATAAATCAATTTAAAAGTAAGTTTTAAAATATTTTGATCAATCTGGTTTAGCTGTTAAGAGGACTGTTATTTCTTGATTTTGGCAGAGACAATGTCTGTTTAATTATGTGGAAGATTAGCATTTTTTTAAAATTATTAAATACAAAAAAGTATAAGGGGATATTCATTTTAATGATTTTATTTAATGTTCGATAAATCTAATGTTTTATAATAATGTTATAAGACATTAATTTTATAAATGTAATTTTATTATAATGGTATTTTGTATTCATACTTGTATGCAATGAAATATTTAAAAAGTATTTTAACTAGCCTGGCATTACGTCGTAATAGCTAAATCTTGCATTCGAACTTGCGCATTTTATTCGTAAAATTGTATGCCTCCATCCATTTTTTGAAGTGTTAATATCTTAGCCACGGGGGCTGTGGGAATAGAGCTCGCCCCCAATGAGCTGATCCAGGTTCGGATTCCCACGCTGGACGGTTGAGTAGAATTCTGCTCCCGGCTAGTGCTGAAGTAAAATACCCTTAGTGGTTGATGGATCATATAGGTTAGAATCTCCTTGCCCTCGAGCTAACTGCAAGAAGTTTTTCTATATATATAAGACAAATGCTGATTGATTACATCAAAAGGTCCTCATAAAGGCTAATTTGTTCCAATGCTTAATCTATGATTTCCCTTGTTTTCTGTGTTGGGCTAAAAATTACATGGCCACGATGATAAACATTGATAGTTGTAAACTCAGATTTAGGTTGGTTGTTTGACGCAAGTTATAAAATTAAATTTAAAAAAAAAACATGCTAATTTAGTAAATTATATATGCTTACATTTCTATATTTGCGACGGCCATTGTCTTATTCAAAAGTCATAATGTTTTTATGTGAACATTAGAATTTTAAGGACTTTCAAGTCAACCACACGATTGCTCTAAATTCACAACATGCATTTGCAATTCATCCCCAGTGCCATATTTCGAAAGAATATTTACAGAAAGTATACAGATACCAATATACAGAAAGTATACGGAACACCCATACCTTCAACTAATAGTTCCACATTGGCTCTGTCTTCTCCAACAGTATTAGTCACTTGGCAAGAGTACTGGCCGGCATCTGATGGCTTGACTTTGTTGAATTTGAGTACTCCGTCTTCTTGTTTGACAGTCACAGCGACATCGGACAATGTTCGCTGTCCTGGTACTATTCGATACCATCTGTATACTGGAACTGGTATTCCTTGAGCAATACACGAAAGAGTGGTTCTATGTCCAACTTGTGCTCTCACTCGACTTGATCTATGAATAATTCTTGGTGGTTGATTATAGTGAGATTCTATTTTAGAATAAAAACATGGAATAGTTAAACAAATATGGGTGCTGAGTTCATTATTGTATTTTTTTAAATTAAATGTATTCTGGAAGTACCTGTTATTATTACTCTTGAGTAGTTGGAACTAATTTTCTTTTCCCTTGTAATGACGTTTTCAGAATGACACCGAAAGCTGAAGGTGGTGTCCCTTTCCCTTACGTTACGAAAATAGAGGCTTCCATCTTCCAATATTCCATACTTTCCTGGAAAGAAATGTCCGTCCATAACTAAAATGGAATTAATACTTTGAAAATAAGAAAATAAATGCATAGATTTAATAGTGGAATTGATCTGTTTTGAGCAGCAGCTTATAACTAAACAAAACATGTACAGTGCGCAAAAAAAAAACGGACCATCTTGAATAAGTTTTGATTTAAGGATCTTCAGGTTCCAGGACTCACTCTAAATAGTTCGAGGGGGTGACCTCAAATATGCTAATTAATAAGTGTAGACGGTATTTTAAGTTACGAAATCAGACACAAAAACGTACTTTCTCTAAATAAACTTATCTTTTTTCAACGGAATCAAATTTCTGACCCCAAGATATAAGGGGTAGCCCCAATCTGTGAAATATGGTCTTCATAGTTTGGTTAGAAGAGCGATCCAAAGTTTGAACCCCTTAATGTTAATTTTACGTTTTACATATTTTGCTACATCTCGAGAGATCATTAGAGAGAATTATCCGCAGATAATTCCATACAGAAAGTAACTTTTAGTAAATATTTATTTTTTGTATTATTTTATTTAAGAATGGCTGAAAAAAGCTTGAATTGTAAAGTATACAATTTTTTGCATCATTTTAAAGAATGTAATTAGCTGATTTTGCGCAAGTTTTGTATTTTGCTGTATAAAATTATATTTTTTAAAATGATGCAAAAAATCATGTACCTTACAATTCAAAATTTTTTCCACCATTTTCAAATAAAGTAATAACAAATAATAAATATTTACTTAAAGTTACTTTTTGCATAGAATCATCTTTGGATAAACGAATTTTATGATTGTGTGTAAAAAAATTCTTTTTCAGAAATCTCAAAAATATAGCGAAATGTGCAAAAAGTAAAATTTTAAAATTAAAGGGTCCTAATTTAAAAGCTCTCGCCAGACCAAACAATTGGGATATTTCTCAGATTGCTGCTGATATCTAATTTCGTAACTTAAAATATCGTCTGCACTTCTTAATTAGTAAATTTTATGTCCCCCCTCGAGCGATTAAGAGAGTTAAAATCCAATCATTAGATCATAAGTTATTCAGGGTGGTCCGTTTTTTTTTTGCACACTGTACAATATGAGAAAAATTAAGCAATCTTATGGTAAGTTAACTGAATACAACCATTTTGATCAAACGATATTGAAGTTAAATGAGAAAAATCCATTTAGCTAAAAGATGAATACATTCAATTTCAATGAAAAAAAGACATTCTGTCTCTTAAACATTTTTACTCTAAATGAATTTATATATTTATTTAGATAGTCTTTTTGAAATGAATTCCTACTGTCGAATTGAATAATCAAAACTAATCTGAATAATATAAATCGATTACTCAGTAGAGGAGTTAAATCTTCATTGAAGGTGTTAAGTGTAAAGAATTAAGGTTATCCTTACCACTCATGCTGTCCGGAGTGATTAAAAATCCATCGACTCTTTCCCATGAAGTTATCCTCACATAATCCTTTACAAAACTTGGTGGTGTGCATTGGAGCAATCCCATGTTGTCTTTAAGCACGAATTCATCATTTAAATGTATCTCATATCTTTGGTTAACCACTGAAATTTTAAAAACTCATTACAAAGGTCATATTATACAGTTGACAGAGAACTATGAAAGGTAATATTGTTAATTACCTTTGGATCTTATTTGTGATATATTACATGTGATGAAAGGCAATCCCAAGGCAAATTTAAGGTTTTAAATGCAAATTCAATCTGAATATTACTTAAAACGTGAGATTAGTTACAAAGGTGTACTTTCCATCTATGTAACATATTTTTTTTAACATTGGAATTCAGTTCTTGACTCTCAAAATATGATGCTGATGTGAGCTACCTAGAACAAACCTCTTCGCGCCAACTGACAAGTTTATTTCTCCAAGCACCCCTGGTTTTGCTCTGCACAGATATTGGTGCAAGTATCTTTGCCAAGCAAGTCTCGGCTTTCCTCTTTTCCGTTAGGTGCTCAAGTGTGTGCAATGTTATCAGGGATACCCCATTTGTCTAGTCCATCTTCTCTTAAAAATATGAATGCCTGGTGCTTTTGCCTTCGTTTGTAGATTTTTACTGCCAAAGGTATAATTAGGTTGATATGAAAATTATGTTGATTCAAATAATGTTGTTATGGAAGACTATAATTTGAAATATGCAATTTGTAAAGATCGTTAAGGATAGAAGGGGAAAGTTTGGTCTTTATATTACAATACTTACTCACGCATGATATTTTTTAAGGTCTGGCAACATTCTTATGTATCTTATTTACACTATGATAAATTATTGCAAGAAAATATCATTGTATGATTAATATTATTTTTAATTTCATAAACAAACAATGTTAATCAAAAAATAAATATTTGCATTTTAAGAAACATAATTTTTAATATTAAAGTCTAAAGTTTGAACAAAATCCATAGTATAAGGCCTAATTAATTTAAAATTTATAGAATTTTTTATTTTATTTTTTATTTTCTTTGAGTTGTTAAAAGATTGCATACAAAGTTTAAATGTATGTTAAAAATAAATTTTTTTTAAAAATTATGCCAAACATAGATGCTGCTAGTAGGCTAATGATTTTTTGAATTAGGTAATTAGTTCCAGAAATGTGACTTTAAAAATGCAGTACCTAAAAATTATATTAAATGAACCTATTTCTAAATTTTCGTATTGACTAAACTAGATCACATCTTCCAAATTGCGACTCCCGCCATATTCATAAGGTCAAAAAACCAAATGCATCGTAAAAAGTGAATTTTATACGTGGAATAATAATTATATTTAAACTATTTTCTTTGAACCATTAAAATGCCACCTTAATATGTTTAATCGAATCATTAGATCGAAAATTATTTAGAGTGATGCCTTTTTCGTTTTGGCTCGAAACAAATATAAATGGTTATGGAATTATTTAAAAATGTAATAAAAAGTTATTAGAATAACACTAAAATGACCAGAGCTGTCATTTTAACTTCAAATCAATTTCGATAATTTTTTACCTACGTAACTAAAATAAACAAGAAATTATCATGTCGGATTTACTGGAAGCGATCATTTTAACTGGGCTTTAGCATGCAAAGGAAACTTGTGGCGCCCTCTCTTAACAGACAATTCAACTATTTTTACGATAATTTATATTATTGCTGTCCAACCAAGGAAAAGAAAATTGATTTGACATAAAAATGAGACTTATAGGGTAACAATAAGCCCATCATATATATTTGACTTCAAAGACACACAATTGAGATTTTTTTTCTTTTCTGTACGGTGGATAGGATTAAAGCTCTCAAAGAAACAGAATTGTTTTGAAGTGAAGCCTCTAAATTGGATCTCTTCCATTTGAGTAGCTTTTGAAGGGCCAGATCAATTTGTATTCCAAACATGCACCGGCAACGTTCGAAAACATAAATTAAATTAAGATAGATAAGTGATCTTGTTTTCTGGTTGTTTTCTCTCCTCATTGCTATTCTGCTAACAAACTTACTCCCTAATTCATTTTTCTCTGTGAACCATTCGATATATATTGCGTTATTCTCCGAGTTTTGGAAAAGTTACGAACGTCAAAATTGCATTTTACGTTTGTTGAAACATACAGAAAAAGGCTTTGTCTTGTCTTTTTTCTTAAAAAATGTAATAGTATGTTTTTCATTCAAGTGTTTTCCAAAGTTTTGAAATTTGCTTTCTCTTATTTGATTAAAGTGTTCTCTTATAAATTTTTTTAGCTTTTGTTATCTTTATTTGCGAATTCTACCTCAAATAAATATTTTATAAACTTAATAAGAAAATTGACCATTGATCGAAAAGCTTATATTTCAAATATTTGAACTGATGGTGAAATTTAAGGGTGTACTTGAAAGCTTCTTTTCCAAGAAAAATGATAAAAATTTTTTTAGTGCCTTATGGAAAAGACATACTTTCTTGTTTGAATTATTTGTGCTATTTAATGGTAACTGATTATGCGAACTTTAAAAAGAACATATAAACTGAATATTTAAAAAAATTGTTTTAAAAGTCATCATAATTAATAAAAAAAAACTGTTTTTAGCATTTTTACACGCTGAAGCAAATTAGCTTGGAACTACATTTTTAAATATTAATAAATTAGATCCCAAATGCTGACATTTTCTAAATATGAAAATGCATGCCTCCATCTAATGTGTCGCATAAATGTATCCATCCCCCCACAGTTTAGATGTAAGTTATGCGATTGTTTTTCTTATAGGCATATTGCGCAATTTCAATAATTAGTCTATAATGCATACCTCTCAATGTGGTGAAAATTAGAGGGCCACGAGGATGCTTCCTTATTATGCTACTGTTTCTTCATGCGTCTCTGAACAGGTCATAATAGCGAAGCAGTGAGCGGCGGCATTTTCGAGCAGGAATTCTTATTCAATTTCAATCCTGATAATTTTCCCTAACTCCCCTTAAAGTTTGCAGCAACATTCACGTGGCCTCTTTCTATATATATCATTTCTAACTTAGCACATTTTTGCAAAAAATAGAGTAAACATGTCATTTAAAGAAATCAGATGCTTCAAGAGCAAAAATATTTTTGGATTTGAAATTCTAACGCCCGAATTTGAAAAGATCTAATATTATACAGATGCAACAAACGAATTTGTTCCTCAATGCTCCTCGAAGAGCATACCATAGAGTTATAAATAAGAAGGAGTGAGCATTCCTCCCCTTCCCTATAGGGGCGAGTGAAGTAACTGTCAAAGAGCGGCGACCATGTTGGTATAACCAGAAACTTCGCGGAGCCGCTCAGGTTTCAAGAGGAAGAGTTAGGTTGTTCTTGACCTTTTCTCTTATGATTGGAAAATTTCGAAAACGTGATTGAAATAGTTTTGTTGTTAATAGATAACACCTTTTTTCATTCAATTTTTCAACACTAGTTTCTTTTCTTCTTCCCAAAAAATAACGTTTTAAGATAGCTCTATTTTACAACTGAATTAAAAAAAGAACTTTACAGCAGTTTTCGGGAACTTAGGTTCCTTTTTATTTAATCTGGGCATTAAAAGTAATATATTACTGTTATTTAAGGGGGCTGCTTTCCAATTAAAAATTTATTCAAAGAATATCACTTTAAAACCACACTATTTTGAATACAAACAAAATAATATGAAATGCACTTTTCCTTAAAGTTAGAATATTTAAAGGGGAAAATATTGGTTTGTGCTAAAAGAATAGCAATAATCAACATGATGCCATTTGAATAAACACTTGGGAAATGAATCTAGTCCATAACCTACTGTTTATTACTAAGCAGAGAAGCCTAATTTCTTTTTCTCTAGCAAAGCACTTGATCATATGAAGTGTACAAAACTGTAATTTACAAATAGCAACGTAAAATAACTGTGTATTGGTTTTTAAAGGTAAATATCCAGAGTATTTAATATATAGGAATATTTATTTTCCAATTGAGGTTTAAACTTCACTCATGAAATGCTCATTCACAAAATACATGAAGTGGTGAGCAAATAATGCTCTATAATAAATGCTCAGGCATTATTATCTATAATGAATGCTCTATAATAAATTAAAGATTTGACACAGCAATTGAGACGTTAGTAGAGGAAGGCTCAGATGAAACAAATTTTAAGGAACTTTAAGAGATAAAATGAATACTAAAGCCTTTTTAAGGCACATAGAAATCCTGCAAAATACAAGATTTAAATGTCAAAACTTTGAAAATACAATGAGTAAATATATAATTACTTGCTGCTCTTTAGGAAAGAGAGTTATGTTAAAGGAATTATATTAAAAAAACAAAAAAAAAATTTAAATTACTTCTATTAAATACGATAATTTTAATTATATAAAATTGTTAAACGAAACACACAATCTCTTCTAGAACATTTTAGTAAACACAAAAGAAAAAAACAAGATAGCCAAGTAGCAAATTTATTGTCCACTGAAGTTAACAAGGTGTTTAAAAAACTGGCGTCTTGACTCGTTGTTTAAAGATAGGTTTTTACAATAATAATTTAAACGAACTTTAAAGTATAGATGCACAATTGAACGGATAAGATGTGCAAGATCATTAGCAGTAGGTTCGGTATCAAACTGATGTTCACTTAAAATTGAAAAATAATTATGAGAACAAACTTTTTCTAGGAGCATTTTTCATAATCAATATTTTTGAGTTTTTACAATTAGTTTGAAGGATTTCTTGTCTGAACGCAATCTCACATTCTTTGCAAATATGAAATACATCATTTGATGGATAAACTAGTCCACCTTCTGCTTTAAAGGAAATCAGTGACAACGAAGTTGGCATTTTCTCGGGATTCAACCTTTTTTCAACAATAGACTAATTGCTAAGATAAGATCTATTAGTCAGTTTGAAAAATGTTAAGACACATACAGCTCTAGTTCAACAAAGTTCGATTTGTTTTGGTTGTACCAATATGGCGCCGCGGTTGCAGTTAAGGCTTCGCGAGTTTGCGGGCATGCGGTCTCCTCCGATTTATTACTCTATTGAGCATACTTAAGATAATCTGTTTATCATAAGAAAGGTAATATAGATCTTTTCATATAAATGTAACAATATTTATTTCACATTTCCAAAACTTTGAAAGGACAAATGCAAAAAATGATAAAAATTCTACAAAATGTCATTGTTTACCATTAAAATGTTTAAAATAGTTAGAAGTTACTAATTTGTATCAAAGAAAAAAGTTTTTAAATTGACTTTTTTTATTAATGATTAAGATATAAAAGTTTTACTTTGTAAATACCTGTATTTCAATTAGTAGTTCAGTTTAGAAGATTTGATTTCTCTCTTAATATAATTTGTAAATTCTTCTTCGTAATTTTAATCCATGCGAATTGATTTTTGCTACTTTGTTATGAAGCTATTTTACAGAAGCATTTGGTGTGCGTTGTTTGATTTTAAGTGCATTTGATTAAAGCAGTATCCATATTTGGAATCAAAAGAAAACTTACTTTCTGTGTATCTTTTTTATTTACATAAGCACCAAAACCTCAAAATCCTATTGAAATAAGTATATCTAAACATCGTACTTAACTAAATTATAACTCGCTACCTATAAATTTTCAGTTCAATTTTTGAACTGGCAATTATTTTTCACAATTTTGTGCAGAGAATTTAAATAACGTCATCGAAATTTTATAAAGAGTTACAAAATGATCAAATAAAATTGCAACGTTTGATTTTTTATGTCTACTGTTTCCCTTAGTTATTAGATATAAGCTATTTTTTTTGTCCTCAAAAGATAAATTTGATTGTAGTAATTTTTTTTCAAAGCAGTTTCTAAAATTAAATTATGCTATCTTTCATTTCTCAAAAAAAATATTAACCTGTCTGTATTTAAATTAAAAGAGTTTTACTAAACTTAAATGTTTTAAAACAGGTTTATAGATTTGCCTCAATTCTATTTTTTTTTAACTTTAAATTTAATAATTTCCAGTAAAAAAAAAGGCTATTACCAATGAATGGAAATTTCTGGGCTTATTTGAATTCAAAGTTTGAGGATAGTTTTCTTTAACTATAAAATTTACATATAATTAAGATAATTTAGATGAATGAGAGTACCCTTTTAATTGCGTACTCACTACCAACTCCCACATACGAGGCACTACATACGAGGCACCCCAAATGGCGTATGCTGAAATTTTTGAACTGCATATCTTCCATGCATGGCCGAGCACCTAGCTCCTCTGTCAAGGGCTTTATCTTTTATTTTCCATAGCAGAAATATCGCGTCATTTTTTATTTTGGTCAAATGACGTGATCAGTACCTAAATTGGTATCCCTGACACAACCAACAAGAAAACTTAGAGTAATGACAGATTTAACGTGTGCACAACGACTGCTTAGTTGGCTGCCAGGATCGAGCTCACGGTCCTTCAGCCCTCCACCTGCAGAGAGTGCGACGCTTTTACCGACTTATTTACCGCAATATTTCCTTTCATGGATTACTATGCAATTCTCAATCTTTATGATGTGTTCCATCATGCGTCTAAGTTTGAAATTGTAGTACAGAATAACTCTGTATGTGACGAATGGATGTTAATGCTTCAGAATCTATTTTATGTTGATTGTTTATAAAGGACGGTTCGTAAAAACCAATCAAAATTTATTCTTTCAAGATCTTTGGCAAAGTTGAAGAAAGTCGTCTCAAGTTAACATTGGATCGAGGGATGATAATAAAGACTATTGAAATAAATTGAATCATTAGTGAGGATTAAATTTGATTTCCATGTGAAAATTAGAGATACATGTAATTTCAAGAGGTAATAATAATTTCTTTGTTAACTCCTCTGCATTTTTTTCAGGCATCTACCAGATTTTATTGCATTTAGTGCCGCTTTGTTATGAGCCAATCAACTTCTTTAAAAATTTCATCATGGTTCTTTCAGTTCTTATGGAGTTGAAATATCTCTAACGGAGAAATAACCAACATTTTTCGTTTCAAACCATTTTATCAACTTATCAACTCACTGAAATAAAATACTTCAAAATTAGTTTCTTAAAAGAAATTTATAATTACGAAATTCCCTTTATTTAATGGCTGACCATTATTGCAATATAGATACTGAACTGAAATTCTACTGAACAGTAGTGGAGAAATATTGTTTCAAATATATGGCAGAGATTTACTTGCTAAGCTCGATTTATATACCTCCAACAGCAAAAATCTCAAATAAATATAAAAGTACATTTTCAGACAATCAACTTCTTTAAAAGTTTCATCATAGTTCTTTCAGTTCTTATGGGGCTGAAATATCTCTAGCGAAGAAAAAAGCGACATTTTTCGTTTCAAACAATTTTATCAACTTATCAATCCACTGAAATAACATACTTCAACTCTTTTCTTCTCACAATATCGACTCTTTTTTTTCTTTTTCCTTCTGTCTAAACAGAAAGAAAATCAATTTCTCTACATTACAGCACCTCAACTGAGTCCATTTATTTTGATTATTCTCCGTCAACTGAGTTTCATATATTGCTTGTGCTACATTTTTGGAAGAATCCCATATTTCATTTTTTTTTTGAAATGAAGAAAGTTTGAATTGAAGTTTGAGAAAATGTTTTTAGGGCATTCGATGAATTATAAAATTTTCTCTTCATTAAATTTTTTACTTTTAGCAATTTCTCTAATTAATAACAATTTTAGCAACGGTGGACAAATAATAACAATGGTTTTAATTTCAAATTGAAATCATTTATGAAGTCCATTTCAGTAAGAAGTTTTCAAAAAAATAATAATTAAGTATATGCAAGCGGATCATTGGAAGTCACTATCATATTTTTGTAAGCTATCTACCGTCGACTCAAGAAAATTAAACGGAAAGATTTTAATGTTTTTGCTGCACAAAACACTTATCTTCGCCAAGTTTCAAAATTTGTGACAAAATTTGCCAACAGATGGCGCCTTTAACAAATATTTTCAAACGCTCTTTTCGAATTGGTAGCAATGACGTGTAGTCTGATGACAAAATCAGCAAACGCTTGTGCAAATATTTTAGTTGGAATGGTAGGATTTGCAGCACTAGACAATGTTGATGGTTTTTCTTTTAAGTGAAGCAATCTATTGACGACAATGTTTGCATGTAATGTTTGACTGTAACAAAGTTTGTCAACAGATGGCGTCTTTAACAAATACTTTTAAACGCTATTTTCGAATTTGTAGCATTGACGTACAGTGTGAAGACAAAAATAGCAAACGCTTCCGCAAATGTTTTTGCTGGAATGGTAGGATTTGCAGCACTAGCTAATGTTGCATAGTTTTGCTTTTAAGTAATGCAATCTATTGGCGAACTAATTAATTTTGAAATTGTAAAAAAGAAATCCTTATTTACTACGCAGAGCACATCAAATCATTTAAAATAGTTGAAGCTTTTTTTTTCAAATTTACGATAGATTTTTCCTCCATTTGGTATTACAAAGAATATATTCTTTCTTCTTTAAAATCCTACATAGCTTGGTACTAAAATACAACTGATTTTTAAAATAAGATTAGATTTTTTCGAACTTTTCATTAACATGTTCAACACTAATTTTAAAATAATAATGGAAGAAGTTAGAAATACTTTTCAATAAAATTTAAGTTCAGCGAAATGGAGCAGTGACAGCCAATTTCCAAAAAGTAATTTGTTTAGCTCATATAAAATATATTTGGCAGATAATTGTTCCGAAAAAATTTGCTTTTTCTATTGATCATAAATTTTTGTATGCAAGTATTACGAGTATTAAGTATGAAATTAAAATATTATATGCCTGAACCCCCCAAAAAAGTTTTAAAAAAATTACCAGCTCTGACGTGGACATCTCTACTTGCAACAGATCCAAAATTGTTTGTAGCAATACAAGAATAAACTGCAGCATGTATGTCTGGTCTATATTCATCTGGCGTAAATGGTGAGAAGATTAAAGCTCCATCACGTCGTACATGTCTCAAACCTGGTATATCTTGTAGAACTTGACCCTCATTCTTTGTCCAGGTTATGAGAGGGGCTGGGTGACCGTCAGCCATACAGGGTATGACAGTGCCACTTGAATTTGAAAATTCTGATACTGATGGAGGCTCCATGGTAAACACTGGACCACTTAATTTTAAATTTAGAGAAAAGCCTAAAAAAAGAAACATAACAATATTACATTTAAACTTGGATTCTAACATAGAAGCTGTTTAATTATCACTAATAATTTAAAATACTTTAAGTAATAAATTTGTGAAAATAAATTCAATTGTTTTAATATAAATTATATAAAACTGCATTAATCATTCTGCATACTTTAAAGATTTTTTTATTATTTGAGTGCGCAAAAGTTAAGAAAATTTTCTTTAAAATATGCCAAATGATTATTGTGGTTAATCAGAGAGAAGTAGTGAAAAAAAATAAAATGGCTATTCACTTAACCCAGTTTATTTTTAATGGTATTTAAAGTTGTGCAAACACATTTTATTTCAATCCCAAATGGCTTATAAGGATTTTAATGTTTCTTGCTCTGATTAACTTTGATCATGATTCTTCTAGTTTTTGATACTGTCATCAAATTGGTGTAGATCAAAATTGCTGTGGAATTTTTCATCAAACTTTTTCCCCGCTTAAATGATAATTTGTTACAACAAAAGTTTGCATTAATCTAACTTTATAATGCGTATTCGCTATAGAGCACATGGTCTAATAATTATATCAAAAATGTAGCTTTCAAGTTGCTGTGGATTGAAATCATTTTAAAATTCTGATCTTAAAGCCAGTGAACAGTAATGTGAATCTAATACACTGTAAAAAATTACAGATCAAA
Source organism: Parasteatoda tepidariorum (assembly GCF_043381705.1). NCBI lineage: Eukaryota > Metazoa > Arthropoda > Arachnida > Araneae > Theridiidae > Parasteatoda > Parasteatoda tepidariorum. The sequence continues at coordinate 70,337,302 of NC_092211.1, read as the reverse complement.
CGGTAAAAGGGTAGCGGTAAAAGGGCAGTTTTTACCATTAAATTCATTTTTATCTGAACATGTAACCAGAAGAAACTTTATCTACAGCAATTTTTACAGTTATAAATACCGTAAAATAATCGGAATTCTCTAACTAATTAAATATTACCGCAAAAATTACGGTATATTATTTTATGGCAGCAGTGGATTTTACAGATGATGCATATGAAGTGCCGATATTTTATATCGTGATTTGAAGTGGGAATTTCTTAGAGTACAGAAAAAATAGAAGTATAAGGATTATTTATGTCTTAAAGTTTAAGCCATAAATAATTTTAAGACTTAAACTAATAATTTTCCCATTCTTAAGGCAAAACATGCATTTTCTCTCTTGGGAGAATCGGGAGTAATAAACGCTTGAAACAGATTTTATAGTGAACGTGCAGAAAAAAATAAAGCTTATGGCATGAAAGCAGTTCACTTAATCAAATTTAAATTTTACAGATTTTTTTCCAATTGCCATGTTCCTTAAGAACAGAAATTTTGTTTTAAACTAGATTCGTGTCGGCTTTATGAAATACATTTTACTTCAAATGTATCCGAGAAGATTTGATTCGTTTTATGGAATTTTCTTTAGAAATTAAATGCATCTAGTGTCTAAAAAATGAATTATTGACGTAGGCAAGTTAACAGCTATTTCAATTCTGAGTAAAGGAACTAAGTTTTAATTTGATTCTGCACTTATTGTACCCAATATTATGCAAACTTTAAAGTCGAATACTAAAATTAATGATTGTTAATGCGTTGGTTGTTTTATGCATAATTAATTCAAATGTGGTTATATTTCATAACCATATATTTTAGTCTAATTTTAAATAAAAAAAAATATATGCAAAAATAAAACTGAAAGGGAATCAAACTTAATTTTGGCTAAATTGTACATCTAAAAACTTTATTCAATTATTTTAATAAAATTGAAAGATACGCTTGCATGATTTCGACTTATAACTTTAAAAAAAATATTTGCAATGAAGAGTTAATAGAATTATTATTGTTATAAGTAGGACTGGGCGATATTAGAAATTATATATCGTGATGCATCGTCAGTTTTGCATCGCGATATAGCGATGTNAACAAAATGTAATGCCTTTTCCTAAGGGAACTATAAAACTGTTGAATGTGAATCTGAAATCTTCAGATTTAGTTTTAAAAGTTTTAAAAATTCTCACAATAAAGTTTAAGTGAAATTTGCTGAAATAAAGAAACATTCAAAATAACTTAAGGGTGCAATATTAAAAAAAATAATTATCTTGAAATCTCTATCATGATTTTTTTACTAAAATATAACTATATTTTATGCATTATTTAAAGCAATTTTTTGCAAAGCTCCAACTCAATATCTTTCAAGTGTCAGAACAATCATTTAGATAATATATCTATATTTGATCTTTTTTTTCAATTTAATGTTTTTCAAGTAGTTAAGAAAAATTATGGAGCTGTGAAATTAACAAACAAATGAAATAATATAAATAAAAGTTTTAAACATATGACATTACATGGCAGAAGATTCATAACTAAATAAAGCGAACACGCTAATAACAAAAAATAAATAAATACTAATTAGTAAAATTTCATTCTACAATAATTTCAAGGCAAAATTCTATCTAAGATTGAGTTTTAATACCTTCCTTTTAATCTATGTCTAGCGCACATTGCAATTTAACTATATAAACGATAGAAATTTTTTTTAAAAAAAAGTGATTGACTCAAATAATCGAAGAGAGTTGGAAATATGGAAAGCAAAAAAAAAATGAGAGAATAAAATAATAAAAAAAAAAACAAATTAAAAAAATTAGAAACAAAGTAAGTGAATAAAATTATGTAGGAGTGTTGGAAACATTAAAATCTAAGTGAGTGAGTTGGAAGTATTGAAACGAAGTTAAATTATTTTACGATTTCCACAACAATCGATTCGAAACGAAATTTATCCCTTTTAAAACTAATTCGCAGATCCATGCCATTGAATTCACCGAACAGTTTTCTTTCCCCGAAGTCGTTTTTATACCGTAAACACTTTATTTTTACGAAATAAATTCAAAGCAAAAATACTTTGAACTCCATTGGGAAATACTTAGATTCAATTTTTTTTTTTCATTCCAAGAAACCGACTTTTATTTTTTACACCAAGTAAGACATTTCCTTAAACATGTTCTTCTGAGAATATTTTATAATATTTTTCATCCATTATATTAAATAAAAACTCTTTTTTTATAAGAAGTGTGGATACTATAATGTTTGCTAACGTCTTTACAAGTTGATAAATTGTTTCAGATCTTAGTAAAAAACATAATTCACAATGATGAACAAACCTTACATCAGTAAATATCACACACGGGGATAAAATTCTGGAAAAAACTATCATACTATACGGTAATGACATTTCTGGTAAAAAAAAATCCATAATACTGGTTTATAAGACGAAATGATATCGTATTTAAACAATTCCTTCGTTAATTTTTCCGTTCATATGGTAACGGCTAACCGGTAATTCTGGTTTTCGAAATTTTTGTTCCCCTTACATTACATTAGTTCGCGCGCAGGTCGTCGGGCTACCGAAGCGGGGGTGCCATCCCCTCCGCAGAGGATCAAAATTGTNTTAAAAAAGCTTTCCAGTCATGTAAACATGAGAAAAGCTATAAATGTTTATTTCCAAACAATTATGGTAACGGCTAACTGGTAATTCTGGCTTTCAAAAGTTTTGTTCTCCTTTCATTACATTAGTAAAAATTATAAGACTAAAAATTAAATTTAATCGAATAAATGGTTTTAATGTCATGCTCTAAAGTATCATGATAAAACTACCAAGTCTTACAACATTTACAGAATTTTATGACATATTATAAAACGATATTTTATTGTTAATTTCAAGAAAATCATGACCAAAGCACATCGAAAAAATTACCAAGCTCTTTGTTGCCTCTGTAATTCCAGAATCATGGTAAATCTTACCATATTCTGTTAGTTTTGACTAAGCCTTTTTTCTCTGTGTATTCCTCTGTAATAATTTTGTACGTCATAAAACAAGCATGTAAAATTCCTGAAATATCAAGGCATTATCTTTCCATTAGAATAATGTCTTGCCAATTCAATTGACCACTACGCTAAACAACCAATCAGAGATGAGATGGCATAAATGTTAAAACAATCAATCACAATGTTTATCTTAAAATTCTTCATTGAAATATACCAATTTAACTTTTATTCATAGAATAAGATGCACTTTTAAAAAAGGATACTCAAATTTTGCGAAACTTTCTTCGTTTTTGTCGAAACCATTTTCTTGTTTATGCTCCGAGCTAACATTTTGTCAAAGTGACGAAATAAGTATCATCCCTTTTTCGAGAAGTTGTAAGTGTATTTCGAGTCAAAAGTAAAGAAATATTTTGTTATACTATTTCATTTTTCAAAAAAACAATTATAATAAATAAGTAAATAAAAATAAAAAATACCACGAGACTCTCGCTGTGCTTAATACCTAATGGGTGACATTGTTTTCCACTTTTTCGCTGTCATATCCTACTGATGAATCAACGTCAACCCAACAGCACAACGACAGATTGAACGGAGAGATAGAATGCAACGCATGCCTGTAGCGGATTCGTGCCCGGGGTTTTCTTGGTATGAGATTAACTCCTTAATCACCATGCGGCCTAGTCGTCTTATGTCTTCATTATGGCTTCAATCATCTATCCCTCAATCTAGATAACACTCTCCTACAATGCACTGCGATGAGATTCCGCATCGAAGAAACATTTTCGTCATATATTTGAGAGCTCGCGTTTTGTCACAAATTACTTGATTTTGTGATGAAACGATTCTCTAAATTAACGACATACAGATCAAAGATTATTGAATCGTCAAATGTGAGAGTTGCAAGATTTCTAAGAGTGAAGCTCTTTTCTTTTTAAAATTTTATTATATTTTTAATTTAATACTTTGAATCGAAACCGAATCAGATAAACATTTTCATTACTCGGAGTGTCTCTAAGGTTATTTTAATATTTAAGCAAATGATAGAAGGTCCAAATCGTTAGTCAAAACTGTAATCTTTTCATTTCAAAGTTAATAACCCCATTTCCTGCTTATCTTTGGAATGACCTTGAGTAAACTCACCAATTTATCTTACCTGTAATGGCTATATCAAACACACATGTATATTGATACATTACATATACAGATGACATAGCTTCAAATGAATGCAAGAAATTTAACCGTCGTAGTTAAAGCGGAACGCAACATGAATAAGACATTTAAACAGTGATAAACGGAAAATGGCCATATAGGAATTTCATGCGCATGTGTTCAATGCTATGTAACAAAGGTAGCATCCCATATTGATATTTTCCATGAAAACAACCTAATTTGGTTTTTATAAATAAATGAAACGACTGTATACTAATTAATTATATGAATAATGTAAAGTAAGAAAAGTTCTAAAATGAATGGAACCTTATTGCATGTGCTTTGGAAAAAAAGATCCATTTCTCAACTAATGCAATAAAATAAATTTTGTTAAAAATTTTATTTGTTTTTATCTAATTAAGAGTTTATTTATGCTACACCATAAAATTTCTGGATTAAATTACGGTAAAAAGTGCTAGCTCTCAGGGTGCCGGTACTTTTTTAGCGTAAAATACCTTTTTTACCGTAACATGTTATGGAACAAACAACCGTGATTTTCATACCGGAATTTTTACAGCAATAATTACTGTATAATCACTGAATCATTCTAAATGAATATATATTACTGCAAAATTTACTGTATGTTATTTTACGGTATCATAAATTTTATGGATGGTGCACCCAAACTGGCGGTACTTTATAACAAAATTATATCCGGAATTTTTTACCTTTTTAACCGGAATTAATAATGAATAGGAGAAAAAAAATGCAATTATTAGATACCATTTTTTACGATGAAAGAAATAGAAAAAAACATTCAGGAACTATGAACTTTGGAATTGTACTCTAGTACCTGATTTTAACATCAGTGTCGTCTCTTGTTTAATTTCTAATCTTTGAAAGCGAATAGTATGAAGTAATTAGCAATTTTTATTTGTCCATACTCGATCTAAGCAACAACTATTAAAACTATTTTCAGTTTTTACCTAAATTTCAGTAGAGAATTACAGAAAAATCGGCAAAAAGAAAAAAAAAATAACATTCGATAACAATTGGCTTAAATAAAAGCTCAAATTGTTCTTCTTAAAAAAAGATATTTTTTCAAAAAAATTTCAGCAATTGAAAAATGCGAAAAGCAATAAATACTTAAATTTAAAGATTTTTTTCATTCATAATGGACGATACAAGGCAAAAGGTGCAGAAAAAATTAATATCCCACTATCTAGAATTTTATCTACTGTTTTTTCTTTTTTACGACTCAATTGAAACCATTCAAGTATTTTGCACTTTAAAATTGTCCTCTATTACTCGATATTAACACCAATCCCAACTTTTACATACTTTCTAAACTTTGCAAGATAAATTTATGAAGTAAGTTTACAATTTTTAGATTTCGATATTCGGTCTTAGCAACCATTTTAAAAGCAATTCGGAGGTTTTCCCTAAATATTACCGTAGAAAAATACTTAGGAATAGGTTTAAAACAAAACAAATGACATCCAATAACAATACTTTTAAATAAGGCTGAAATTATTATTCTTAAAAAAATAATAATAATATTTTTAAAAAAGCTTTCCAGTCATGTAAACATGAGAAAAGCTATAAATGTTTATTTCCAAACAATTTTGCGAAAAATAACAACACAAGCGCAATGTCATAACAATTCATTAAAGGACACACAACCTATGGCAAAGAAAATCCATGCAAGCACCATACACTCTTGCCTGATTTACACATCAAACGCTTCTCTTATCTCATTTCTAAACTTTCCAAGAGAATTGTAACAAATAAATTGTAATATTACACCAAACTATCACTTTCGTTTCTGTCCTGATGAATTATCTTCCTCTACGCTCTACTAGACAGAACTGTTATTTTCTGTACAGTGCTTCCTTCCAGCGCTTAAGAGATAGTTGATGCAGCAATCATTAGATAGTTGAAGCAGCAATCATGAAGAGCTCATTAAAGTTAATAGCCCCATTTGCTGCTTATTTGGTGGAACGACGTTGAGTAGGCTCGCCAATTTATCTTTCTTGTAATGGCGATATCAAACACACGTGTATTGGTACATTACAAATACAGATAACATAGTTTCAAATGAATGCAAGAAATTTAACCGTCGTAATTAATGCGAAGCGTCGCACGAAAAAGACATTTAATCAGCGATGAACGGGAAATGACCGTATAGGAGTTTTATGCCCCTGTGTTCAATGAGTGCTATATCTCAAAGGCATTTCGGTATCTTCCGTTAAAACAACTTAATTTGGTTTTTATATATCAAACAAAGGAAGAATGAAGCGATTGTATGCTAATTAATCACTTAAATTATGTAATATAATGAAATTTGAAATTTCTACAATTAATCTTAATAAACTTTGATATTTAGTTTTTATTTAATATTTATAGATATCAATATCTGTGCTACCAATCTGTTTTTTAATTTAAGACCACAATTTTAAATATTTTTTGAGTTACTTTTAATATCAAATGTTAAACTATAAAACATAAGTGATTTAAATACAATAGAATATATTTTAAAAATTATAAACCTCTAAACAATTTTCGTTACAGCCCGTTGTGGTCCAGGAGGGATAAGAGAATTAAGGCTCCATAACTTAGTGACTAACGGCCGAATTGTGACAAGATTATTTTGCTCCGCGATGGATCAAGGGATAGAGTGTTCGCCTTCCAATGAGGGGAACCGGGTTCGAATCCCTGATATGGTTGGTCGATACGAATTCTCATCCGGCTTGCGCAGTGCTTATGTGAAATATCCTCAATGGTAAACGGATAATGGGTTAGAGTTCTTTCGCAGTCAGGCGAACCATGCGAGGTTCTCGTGATCTTTCTCTCCATGTAACGCAAAGGCGGGTTAGTTCCATCAAAAAAGTCCTCCAAGAAGATAGATTTCTCCCAATACTTAATCCAGGAATTCCCTTGTCTTCTGGATTGGGTTCAAAATTACGGGGCTACAGAGTTGAACGTTAGTAGTTGTAAGTCCGAAAATTGGGTCGGCTGTTGAACGACGGTTGTAATATAAAAATAAGATGAGGTCAGCACTGCTGTCAGGATGCTTTTACTGCCTAAACTAGCTGGTACCCATCAATCTGAAACTGGTTGGGCTTCAAGCCGCCACTAGGGAACGAATCCGAGTTCTTCCCAATGACAGAATGCCTTAACCAGCGAGTCATTGCGAGTGTTAAGCAAAATTTTGAATTTCTGAAAAATGCTATAAAATATAGGAAAATACTCTTTTAAGTAAAGATGAAATGTAAATACTCAAATGAGTTAAAAACACTGTTTTTAGCTTTAAGTAGGAAACAGTATGTTAGTTATTTTATTACTTTATGTCAACTTCCGAAAATAGAAGTTTTACATAATTTGTATTGATTAAAAAAATTAAATATGAACAATCTATTAAAAAATTTTAAATGAACAATCTATTTAAAACCTTTTAGAAAATCAAATCTTAAAATTGCGGATTAGATAAAACTTGAAGTCTTACATAAGTTTTTAAAGTGCTAATATTTGTGATGAATACTTCAAGAAAATGCAACAAAAAAAAGAATTATTCAAACCAAGAAATCCCATGGTTCCTAAAAAGCTGCCAAACTTAATTTTATTAATTGTCCTTTTAGCAGAAAAATAAATAAATTTCTGAAACACATTGCCCATTCCCCCGTATGTTTCTTTCAATATTTGCTAGAAGAGAATAAATTTTACGCGTCGGTTTCAAAATATCTTATTCTTCTTTTTTCAACTCAAAACGGGAATTCCCGTAGCAGTTTTATCCATTTAGATAAATGATGTGTCAAAAATATTCAGAAATTTCTTTTTAGAGAATTTGTATTTTATTTAATAGCTATCATTGGCAGAAAAGTAATGTACGACTCACTCAAATATTCATTTTGTTACACTTTGCATGGAAAAATGAGCGAAAGAAGAATATTTTTTATTCACTTTCAAAAAACCTTTGTTTGGGGAAGATTATCATCAATCATGACAATATATATCAATTAACATTTCATATATCTAGTAATATATAATCATGACAATACAGATTTATTATTATCGTTCAATACATTATCTATTTTATGATAGTAAATACAAAATTAATTGATACATATTGATGTGTATATATCTACACATACTCGATGAATCGCTTCTCAAGGAATCTCGCCAAGTTTGAATCCCAGCGATGGCTGGTCGATAGGAGTTTTATCCCCAGCTCGCACCAACCATAGTGCTGACGTATAATATCCAGAGTGGTAAAAGGATCATGGATTAAAATCCTCTTGTCGTCAGGCTAGCCATTAGAAGTTTGCGTAATTCTAATATCCATTTAAAGCAAATGTGATTTAATTCCATTAGAAGGTTCTCCATAAAGGTAGAATTTCTCCCTACACTGGACCCAGGAGTTCCCTTGTCTTCTGGATTGAGTTTAAATTAAAAGTCTAAGTAGTTGAACATTGGTAATAGTAAACTATGAAAATATTAGATGGGTTGTTCGACAACGGTTATGAAATAAAAAAATAAAAATAAGTATGAAAAAGTTTCAATGAAAAAATTACGTTTTTCCTACAGAACTATTTACAGCGTAAAAGAAAGATGAATAATCGGATTAATTTAAGACTTTTACACTTTTTTCTCATATAGAATTTAGTTTGAACAAACTCCTTTCGTTAAAAACCAAATAAGAATTTTTGAACGATAATAATAGATTGCTGTTCGTTTTCTGTAAATTTAACGAGAATACAGAAAGTTTATTATTTCGAAGGCTTTGAGGCCTTCTGCAAATGTTGTCATTAGTTGTATTTCTATATAATCTTTTTCATTGGTATCATCACCTATTTAGTTTCTGTAGCCAATTTTCAACCAATGCCATACCACAAGATTCAACATTTTCATAAACATATCATAACAAATAAATGTAATATTTGAAGTGTTTTCTCCAAACTGTAAATTCCAGTAAAATTTAGAACTATCACATGTGAGTCAAATATTTATTTAACTAAACCTGGCACCATTTTCTCTAACTACTTAAATAAGATTATTAACTATATTACTAAAGAAGGTTTCTCTTGGATTATCACTAATAATCAACCGATTTTAGATTTCATTAAACATAATAAAATTAATTCTATTGCGACTTTTGATTTCCAGGATCTTTTCAATAGCATTCCCCTTTCTAAACTAAAAGATGTCCTTTTGAATTATTACCATGATTTTGAAAATATCCTTTGTTGCGATTTTGATTATTGGGAAATTCTGATTAATTTTTGTCTTTTTAGTAATTATCTTTACAATGGAAGGGATATTTTTCTTCAAATTAATGGAATACCACAGGGATCTAATTATTCAACTCTCTTAGCTAACTTATTTTTGCATTATTATGAAAAAAATTATACTCTGAGTATTAAATTTGTTTTTAGATATATTAATGACTTAATTATCTTTAATTTCCAAGATTTTACCGTTTTATTGAGTGATAAATACAGTGAGGAATTAATCTTACTTCGTAATCATGATGATAATATTAATTTCAATTTTTTGGATTTGGGTAATATGAAAGTTGAAAATATCTGCTTTGTTGATTTATACGATAAAAGAAATGATTTTAATTTTAATATTAATAAACTAGTTACTTGGAATTCTAATGTTTCTAGGAGCATCTATTTAAATACCACTTTTAATGAAATAATCAGAATTAAAAGAATATGTAGTAATATTTGTTTATCCGAAAAACAAATCGATAAACTCTTTCAAAATCTGATAAAAAATAATGGATACCCAACTAATGTAATAAAATTTTATATAAAATCATTGAATTAATCGTATATTTTGGTGGATATATTTACTAAACATTTTTTTTGTTAATTTTTATGATCTTCCCATGTGCAAATCCATTTCAGGCCAAAATTCATTGCCAAAATTATTTACTAAATAATTTCTTTGTTAATTTATATAATTTTTCCATGTGCAAATCCATTTCGGGCAAATCCGGGGTTAGAATTATTTACTAAAAATCCCTCTACTAAATAATTTCCTTTGTTAATCTATACAGTTTTTCCATGTGCAAATCCATTTCGGGCAAATCCGTGGATAAAATTGTTTGCTAAAAATTTCTTTATTAATTTATACAATTTTCCATGTGCAAATCCATTTCGGGCAAATCCGTGGTTTAAATTATCTATTAAAATTTTTTCTTTGATAGTTTAAATAATTTTTCTATGTGCTAATCCATATCGTGCAAATCCGCGGCTAAAATTATTTGCAAAGCAGGCAATTTATGTTTCTCTTTTCTATTTTATATTTTTTCTTAAATAAACATCTATCTTCTAAAACTATTTATGATCAATTTTTAAAATTATCCAGTATAATATTACCTTGTGCACATCCATTTCGGGCCCATCCTTGGTAACTAACAAATCAAAACTCAGAATAACAAATCACTTC